>NC_134093.1:81024826-81330803 GCF_000715075.1 Nicotiana tabacum
TACACTAACCCAGACCTGTAGTGTTGTCGTGATGAGACCCATAGCTGAGAAGTTGTCAGGCCCAGGGAGTTTCACAATCCCATGCACAATAGGCAGCTATGCTTTTGCTAAAGCATTGTGTGATTTAGGGGCAAGCATAAACTTGATGCCCTTGGCTATCTACAAAAGGTTAGGCATTGGAAGAGCAAGATCCACATCCATGTTACTACAGCTAGCCAACCGGACAGTGAAGAGGCCATCAGGTATCCTTGATGATGTACTAGTGCAGGTTGGAAAGTTTGTTTTTCCAGTAGATCTTGTCACTATGGACTGCCGGGTTGAGGAGGAGATCCCCATAATTTTGGGAAGACCATTCTTGTCCACTGGAGAGCTCTAATTGATTGTGAAACTAGAGAGCTAAAAATGAGACTGAACGATGAAGAGATAACGTTCAATGTGTAGAAGTCTATGCGGTGACCAAGTGAATTTGCTAACTGCTCTCTGATAGAAGTTGTGGATGTAATTTTGGAGGAGGAAGATGAGACCTTAAACGCTAAAGACCCTCTAGCAGCCTGTCTCATGAACTTAGAGGAAGTAAATGGAGAGGACATGGTAGAGTGGATGCTGGCTCTTGAAGGACAAGGGTTCTGGAAAAGAGAGCTCGAACTTGAGTCTTTGCATTTAGAAGAAAGAAAGACTCCTCCAACTAAGCCATCGATCGAAGAGCCACCACAATTGGAATTGAAACCGCTACCACCTCACCTCAGGTATGCTTTCTTAGTACCTAACTCAACTTTATTTGTTATTATCTCATCTGGAGCTTTGGTTTGACATAAGTATGGGATCGAGTGTTAAAGTATATGTATTAAAGTGCTTAAGGGAGGTGTAGTCACTCATATCCAAATGCATCCTACCCGACCTGCAGCCTACGTTACAACCAGTTAAAGTCCTACTTGATCCTAGACCGAATGAGCTCGATTAGTAGAGTATTACACTGCGGGCAAGACTATGGTGCATCATTTGTAGCATATTAATATTATTTTTGAGATCGAGTGAATTCTTCCTATCTTGAGTTCCTACGGTCTTAAAATTTATTGTGTGTGGAACTAATCTCTTTTGTTGTGTAAGGGAAAGTGATTCATCATGGAGAGGTAATGTCGTTGACCTCCATGTTAGAGTAAGTAAGTGAATTATGAATAATGCATGGTATTTGTTAGTCAAATCTTGAGGTGAGGATGTTACACATTTGTGCTTAGTATATTTTAAAGATTCTTGGTGTGACGAGTTAAGGGAATTGCTTAAAAAGGTCGTGTCTATAAGTGTAGTTTGATTGCTCGAGGACGAGTAACGTTTAAGTGTGGGGTATTGATGTTCGGCTATAATTCCATATTTTAGTACATTATTTACCTTACATTTTAGGTGCTTTAATTCCAAACTATACTTTATTTGCACGTAATGGAGTCTATTTTATGTGTAGGTACATTGGAGATGAAATTAGAGCAAAAGGAAGATTTAAAGTATAAAGCATGCTCGAAAACAGTTGGAAAGAAGAAATAAGTGAGCAGCGGAAAAATGAAGAAGCTGGTGAAGCAAGCTATGGAGCTTACGTTAGAGCTGGCGAGGCGAGCCTCTGAGATCGCGTGGGAGCAGGCGACGCGAGGGGTAAGTTGGGGATGAGCGTGTTGAATGTCTGGCACCGCACGGTCTAGAGGCGATATGCATCTCGTGTTTTACCTCATGAGGCACGGTCTGAGGCGAGCCTGATCCAAATTTCGAAGGCTTATTTCGTCTCCTTGTTTGACTAGGACTTGGGCTATGTCATTTAGGTCTTTTCCTACACATATAAATAGACATTAAACACCACTTTTGAAGGAGTTTTTCGAACGGAGGCAAGAATAGCTCGTGGAACAATTTTCGGGGGAAAGAATCATCGAGTTCTACATTCCTTCATCTTTTCTTTGTAATTTAATTATGAAAAATACTTGGGAAATTGTTACTATAAGTATGAGTAGCTAAACTTCTAATCTAGGATTTTGACGGAACCTATTGGAGGATGATTTTCCTGTTACGTTAATATAGATTTGCCGTAGTTTTTTTCTATTTGTTCAACTACGTTTATATTGTGGTTGGTTGAAGAGCTCTTAATCGACTGTGCCTATTTAGTGTGTATTACTCGGAAGAGAGTGCATATTTAGGTAGTTGTTGAACAACATCACTCCTAACGTATATGAGGGATCAATGCGGAGGGTTTAAAGGTGGGATTAGGAATAACGAAACCTTGGCGCGATCCGAGTGAGCCGTAACTTAGTTCCAGCTAGCATAATTCGGAAGAATATGTCTAGTAAATTATGATAGTTAATCGGGAGAGAATTACGACACTCAGAGAGTTCATGATCGGTATAGAAAACATAGGCAAATTTATAGGAAATGTAGCGGAAAAGATTCTGACAATAGGGGAAATCGGAACCTTAGATCATTCAAAATCTTGTCTACAACCTGTTCGTAGTTAGTTATTAATTACTGCGTTTTCATAACTAGATTTTTTGTAGTAAACATCCAATTTGTTATTTAAATATTTTTGAAGATTGATTATGTGAATTTGTGCAAGTCTAGTAGTTGTGCTTAGTAGGTTAATTCCCTGTGGGATTCGACTCTAGACTTGTTAATCGGAATATATTTGCAACGACTACTTAGTCCTTTTTATAAGGCATAGTTGGGCGTGACCAAGGATATGAGACAAGAGTGCGGCCCGCGAAGTGGTTATGCGGTCGCATAATTGCCGCGAAATTTGACATCAAAATGACCCAGAAAACTGACCCACTCTTTGACCATTCTGCTGTCCGCAAAGTGGTTCTGCGGTCGCAGAATAGGCCGCAGAAATGCCTACTTCTGCCCAACATTTTCTTCAACTCCCCAGCACACTGTTCAATCCAAAAAGTCCGAACTGCGGCGAGCTTTTACTACTATTAACCTCTACGCCTATTTGGGCATCACGAAAATTCTGGTTTTTAGGAAAACTTTTACGGGGCCTTACATGAGTCGGAAAGGCTTTCGTGAGATAACTAGAATAAAACATGAGGAAATACTCAACATAGGATGACCCAACATGATGTACCGACTTATACATATGACATACGAGCCTATAAGGCCAGCATGATCTTTTATATACTCAAAACATAGGCCGAGAAGGCCATATAAGCATCCATATACATGACATCTGTCTACAAGCCTTTAAGAGTAGATAAATACCATAAAGGTCAGGACAGGGCCCTACCATACCAATCAATACATGTCCAAATCATACTGACCAAATAAGCAACTCCGGAGCAAATGGAGCGCACCCACAACTTCCGTTGAGCTAATAGCCAACTTGGAGGACTCTCAACCTGTCTATCGGGACCTGCGGGCATGAAACGCAGCATACCCAGGCAGAAGGGACGTCAGTACAATTAATGTACCGAGTATGTAAGGAATGAAAATCAGTAAATAAAAGACATGAGAGAAACATGGAGTAAAAGACTCAACATGTAAGTCTGAATAGCTCTGTGAATCATTTAATATTTATAATGTCATGCATATGCGTATAAATGTCATACCATGCATAGGTATATGCGTACATAACATCATCAAGACTTTGAGGGCATCCCATCATATCATCTCAGCCACTATGGGCAAAATCATCAATGTATACCAGCTGATCAGGTGGTGGTGCGTATATAACGCCATAACCTTTTCCCATCTCCCATATACATATAATATATGTTTATATAACGCCATATGGTCATGGGTCAATGTACATGTATAAATGAATGAAATGCATAAGAAGTATGTTAATAAGATTTCTCGGAATGTCATAAGATCAATATGTCTTCGGATAAACTTTATCAACTACATATTTTTCTGAGACCCATAAACAGAAGATATAATAATAAGTCACATGGGGAATTAAGAACATAAACACCCCTAGTATTTCTATGAATAGAGTCATTTATAAAAGTTGTACATTTGCTCGTTTCGTTTGTATCGTATGAATCATGCCAAAAAGAAAGAAGGGATAGCCTTAACATACCTGAGCCGATTCTCTTGATAACCCCTCTAACACACATCAATCGCGACAAAACACGTAACGACGAGATTGAGGTAGGGGGAAATCCGTATGATATTGATATTCTTGAGAAAGGTTGTACCGTGCTCCCTTAGAATTTGCAATTCATGTTGCACCTTGTAGGGGTTCATAAGAATTCCTTTTGAGAATTCCATCATCCGTTACTTAGCAAGCATTTTCATTTCCCTTTAATGATGTAGGGAGGTGGTGTTTTTATCATAGAGAGTGGGGCCCACTTTAGGTGATGACTTAGCCCAAAAATCTCCTAAACATTCCACCTAGTACATAAACCAAAGAGTCATTGTCACCTAAATTGTCTTGCTGCCACGTTGGGGGTGATGTCCCCACCTAATAATTATCCATAATTTCCTAATTAGCTTGCTAATCTCCCATTAAATCAATAATTAACTAATTTTCCACATAATTAAGAATTATCTCAAATAACCTAAAATATTAATCACTTTTAACACACTTCATACACCTTACTATCATAGTCATGTGGTACCTTTTATGGCACTAGTCCATAAATATGGGGTATTATAGCTTGGACCGTATTTTATCCCAAATTGACAAACTTCAACGGAACTCATTTTCTTCCACTCGTTTACCCTCTGACCTTCACAGCTTTACTTATCACTTGTCATAAATAGCATAATACTTATAACCTCAAAATAATCTTGTCCTTGAACTGATGTCAATTATTTTACGACAAATCCAACATACAATACTACGGGGTGTAACAGTACTAATCCGCAAGATTCTACTAAACCTGCTTATGATTTGTAACACCTATGAACCTAGAGCTCTGATACCAACTTGTCATGACCCCAATTCCCCACCTTAGGATGTCATGGTGGCACCTAATCTCTAAGACTAGGTCAACTTAATATTCATTAATAGCTTAATAGATATATCGAAATTGAGATAATAAATTAAAACCGATAAGCTCATATTTACTCCCAAAATAGAACATCAACAACATAATTCCCAAAACCGGTGGAACTGAGTAATAAAATCTAAAAAATATTCTAAAACCTCTACTATAACACTGTCTGATAAAAGAAATAACAATAATAAGAAGATAACAGGAGGTGACTCCGAGGCCTGCGGACGTCGAGCAGGTATACCTTTAAGTCTCTAGAAAGCAACTAACCAATCAATCACTAGCGTCCAGCACGGGCAGACGTACCTGGATCTGCACAAAAATGTGTAGAAGCATAGTATAAGTACACCACAATAGTACCCATTAAGTATCATGCCTAACCTCGATATAGTAGTGACGAGGCTAGGTTAGGACACCTACTAGGACAAGATAAACGGAATAAAATATAATAACAAGAAGTAACGAAAAGTAGAGAAATGAATAATAACAAAACAGTTTAGTAATGTAAGCTAATGACAGAATTTAAAGAAAAAAGGCAACAAGAAGGGAACACATAATAAGAACCACAAATAATCAAATACGGATAAAACAGGTAATACAAGGAAGAAAACAACAAGAACTATTCAACCAAATAACCTTTTCAACAGGGAATGTACAACAAGAATTACAACCGAGGTACCGCCTCCTATTCACATTTCACAATTTCAATCACAATCTTTCCTTATATCACCGCGTGAGCCTTACATTTAGTTTTGAAAATTATTTTTCCCAAAATAGCTACACACGTTTTAGCCCACCTTATCTCACCGCGTGGCTTTACGTAGTTCCCCTACTAGCAACACACGTATCAAGCCCACCTTATTTCACCGCATGCGCATCAACCCCTAGACTTATACCGCCGCATGCATATCAATATCACAACACAATCACAACTCGCACCATAAGTGCCCATATCCACAACTTGCCAAAACGTCAATGATACCAATGTTTCTATAACAAATAGCCCATGTCGTAACCACAATGCGTACAAGAATCTCAACAATAACAAGATGAATGAGAATTTCTCATCAAGGAAAGATATCTCAACAATTAACAACTTCACCTCAATGTGATAACGACTTTTACAATTTCAACACCAATAACTCAACAAGAATATATTCCATGAAATAACAACTTCAAGTAAAATTAATTCAATAATTAAAGAGGTAACAAGACAATAAGGAAGGCAATGACTTCAACTAAAGCATATGTGAGAAAAATAAGAAGTAAGAGATAGAACAAGTGCTAACAACATCGAATAAAGCATGTAAGAGTAGATTAACACATGTGAAAGTAGATTAATAATGAGAGATATAATATATTATGACAATTCAATTGAAGGCATGAAAAGAGTCTAAATAACCTAAACCGGTCAAATACCATATATAGCCTGTGTACGCACTCGTCACCTCGCGTACACGTCTTCCACATAACACAAATAGCACAATCAATCCAAATCATATGGGGTAGTTCCCCCAAACAATGTTAGGTAAGATATTTACCTCAACTAGGCCAAATCAACCCTTGAAAATAACTTTTCCCCTAAAATTTGCCTCCAAACTGCTCAAATCTAACCAAAAATGACTTAATAACATCAAACAATGCAAGAGAAACCAATTACAATAGATAAATCTATGATCTTTACACATTTTCCAAAATGTCAACAAAAGTTAATCACGGGCCCGCCCAGTTAATAACCGGGTCCAAGGGTAGATTCCGACTATCCACAACCCCACGAGTCCATATATGTGATTAGTTTTCAAATCCAAGTCCAAACCGACTCTCAAAAGTCAAATCTTCATTTTTCAAAACATTGACAAAAATCCCAAAATTTCCTCTTTGATTCACATAAATTTGATGTTAAATCTAAGATATAATCATGAAATATAGTTGGAAATTGATTAGAATCACTTACCCAGGGTTTGTAGATGAAAATCCCCTCTCCAAATCGCCTCCTACCGAGTCTAAGGTTCTAAAATGTGAGAAATGAGACTAAATCCCGACTTTCCAGCCCTTATGTTCAGTTGTAGGTGTCGCATTTGTGACACTGGGTTCGCATTTGCGAAACATCGCAATTGAGGAACAGGGATCGCATTTGTGAACCCTGACAGACTCCTCATAAGTCACAATTGCTATGAAGTTTTCGCAATTGCGAAGCTAACACCTTCCGCAAAAGCGACCAATTGATCACAATTGCAACCCCAACCCAGGTATGATAATTTCAAAAATGCGAAGGGGAAAAGTCGCATTTGTGAAATTTGACCACCCCATGTACCCTCTGCAATTGTGAGACTGGTGCTCGCAATTGCGACATCAAAGCACCAGCACACTAGCAATTCTATTTTCAGTCCAAATCATTCCACGACACGTCCAAAACTAATCCGAGCCATCGAGTCTCGAAACCAAACATCCACACAAGTCTAAAAATATCATGCGAACTCACTCGCATGAAAAAAATACAAAAATAACATCTAAAACTACGAATCGGATACCAAAACATATAAATTCCAAAGTAAAGTTCAAGAACCTCTAGAATTGCAACCAAGCGTCCAAATCCTATCAAACCAACTCCAAATGACACCAAATTTTGCAGACAAGTTCTAAATAGCATAACAGACCTATTACAATCCCAAAACAAAATTCCGAACCCGATAGACAAAAGTCAACCTACGGTAAAACATGGGAAATCTTCTAAACCTCAAATTGCCAAATTTCGACAAAACAACATTAATCAACCTATGGACCTCCGAATTCGATTCTAGGCATACTCCCAAGTCCCAAATCATGATACGATCCTATTAGAGCCATAAAAACAGTGTTCCAGGGTCATTTTCATAAAATTCAAACATTGGTCAATATATCTAACTTAGGCTTCTATGTCAAGAACCAAAGGGTCCAAATCAACCCAAAATATTCCTGGAAAGAAACTAACTGACCTCGCAAGTCATAAAACCACGAATTCACATGTGGGAAGAATCAAAAGGGGAAACAGGGTGCAAATACACAAAATGATCAGTCGGGTCATTACATTTGGTTGTACTCATACTACACTCTATACTTCTTATGCAGATCCAGGTACTTCTAGATGAGGTGATTTCCAGAGTTGAGTTGCTGCTAGATTTTGGGAGACTACGAGGTAACTGATGTATCATCCGCAGTCCTTAAAGTTCTCTTTCAGTTATTTCTTTTTATTATCATTTGATTATTCAGACAGTTGTATTAGAGGATTTGGGATAGTTGTAGTAGTATTTTGGTTATTTTCATCAAACATTTCGTGATTATTCTGTTGTTAAGTTATTAAACTGGGTCTTTATCAAATATTTTGATATTGGTAACTGTTGGCTTACCTAGCAAGTAGTGTTAGGCATCGTCGCGGCTCCGGTGGGAGTTGGGTCATGAAAAGTTAGTATCATAGCACTAGGTTGCTTAGGTCACATGAGTCATGACCAAGTTTAGTAGAGTTTTACGGATCGATACTGAGACGTTTGTACTTATATTTGAGAGGCTACCAAACTATTAGTAAACTTCACTTCCTTGCATTCTTGTCGTGCAAATTTGTTATTTCCGAAGATTGAACCTTGACTCTTCTACTCTCTCAAAGATGGTGAGGACATGTGTGACCGAATCAGGTGGACGGCCACCGGTACCACTAGTTATGGCCACGAGAGGACGGGGCCACAGTAGAGGTCAAGGTGGGGCTCGCACTATAGTTAAAGCAGCACCTGTAGATCCACCAGTTTCTCCAGCTGAGGAGCATGTTCCAGATACATTTAAGTCGGTGGGACCAGCTCAGGCACTAGTAGTTCCTATTGTTATTCCTGGCCTTCACAAGGCCTTAGCCCAAATTTTGACTGTATGCACGAGCCTGGCTCATGCGATTTCGATTCCAGCTGCACTGGCTACCTCACATGCTGGGGGAGGTCCTCAGACTCCCACCGCCCATACTCCGGAGCAGTTAGCTTAGGGTCATCAGATGCCAAGGGTGTTAATGGTTCAGCTGGTTGTTGCTGCTCGGACTGAGGTTGGTCTACCTTTGAGTGATGAGGAGCAAAATAGGTTGGAGCAGTTTGGGAGGCTTAAGCCTCCAGAGTTCAGCGAAGAGGATTCGGAGGATGCTCAGGATTTCCTTGTCAGGTGTTAGCGGATGCTTCATACAGGGGGTATCTTGGAGACCAGTGGAGTTGCATTCACCACTTTTCAGCTAACAGGGGAAGCCTACAGATAGTGGTAGGCTTACGAGTTGAGCAGGAAAGTTGGTGCAGCGCCACTCACATGGCATGAGTTCCCAGTTCTCTTCTTAGAGAATTTTGTCCCACAGACTCGCAGAGAGAAGCTGCGTAGAGATTTTGAGCAGCTACACCAGGGAGCGATGACTGTGACTCAGTATGGAATGAAGTTCAATTATTTGTCCAGTCATTATATATAGTTGGTTCCCACTGAGAGGGAGAGGATCAGGAGGTTCATTGATGGCCTCACCTATGGCCTACGTTACAGGTTGGCTCGAGAGGCTGAGACGGATGTTAGGTTTGATAAAGTGGTCAAGATTGCTAGGCGCTTGGAGTAGGTTCACAGTCTTGAGCGAGAGGGTAAGAGGCCATGCAATTTAGGTGGTTTTAGTGGTACCTCGTCTGGAAGTCAGTCACATCCCAGCAGAGCTCGTCCTCACAGGCCCGCTCAGATGGCTCGTCAAGTTCCTCATGGTTCTTTTGCTAGACACAGTTCTTATAGCACTCGTCCAGTTCAGTCGTCTTTCAGTGCACTTCCAGCTTAGAGCACATACCATGCTCCATCAGTTCAGGGTTCGTCAGTACCCGGTTCTTCTAGTGATTATTCTAGTTTTCAAGGTCCGGTTCAGGCACCACAGTCATTTCCAGTTTGAGGTTGCTACAATTATGGAGAGTTGGGGCAAGTTAGGAAGTATTTTCCCCATTAGTACAGAGTTCCAGTGCAGTAAGGAGGCTAGACTATGACTCCTGCACAAATTGCTACACCACACACTAAGCTAGTTTGGGGTAGAGGTCATTCGGTAGAGGTCGCCCTAGAGGGGGAGGCCTAACAGTTGGTGTTCAGGCTCGAAGCTATGCGTTTCCTGCCAGGCCAAAGTTAGTTGCTTCAGACGCAGTGATCACAGGTGTTGTTTTAGTATGCAACAGGGATGCTTCAGTATTATTTGACCCTGGTTCCACTTATTCATAAGTATCATCATACTTTGCTCATTATTTGGGTATGACTCGTGAATCTTTAGTTATGCATGTTCATGTATCTACGTCAGTGAGTGATTCTATTATTGTGGACCGCGTATATCGGTCGTGTTTGGTGACTATTGGTGTTATGAGATATGATTTGATCTTTTACTACTTAGCATGGTTGATTTTGACGTGATTTTGGGCATGGATTGGTTGTCGTCATATCACGCTATCCTAGATTTTCATGCTAAGACCGTGACATTGGCGATGCTGGGGGTGCCGAGGTTATAGTGGAGAGGCTCCCTGGATTATTCTCCTAGTAGAGTGATCTCATATGTGAAGGCTCAACGGATGGTTGAGAAGTGATTTTTGGCATATTTGGCCTTCATGAGGGATGTTAGTGTTGATACCCATACCGTTGAGTCAGTTCTAGTAGTGAGGGACCTCTCATATGTGTTTTCATCAGACCTGTCACGCATGCCGCCCAACAAGGACATTGATTTGGGTATTGACTTAGTGCCAGGCACTCAGCCCATTTCTATTCCACCATATCGTATGGCACCAGCGGAGTTAAAGGAATTAAAGGAACAACTTTACAGGTTTTTTAATAAGGGTTTTATTAAACCGAGTGTCTCGCCGTGGGGTGCTCCAGTTCTATTTGTGAAGAAGAAGGATGGTACTATGCGGATGTGCATTGATGACTTGTTTGACTAGTTTCAAGGGCCTAAGATGTTCTTGAAGATTGACCTAAGATCAGGATATCACCAGTTGAAGATTCGGGATTCGGACATTCTGAAGACAACATTCAAGACCCGCCATGGTTACTACGAGTTTCTAGTGATGTCTTTTGGGCTGACGAATGCCCCAACAGCCTTCATGCACTTGATGAACAATGTATTCCAGCTGTATCTTGATTCTTTCATCATAGTATTCATTGACGACATCTTGGTGTATTATCGCAGTCGGGAGGATCATGAGCAGCATCTGAGGATCGTACTCTAGACCTTGAGAGAGAACAAGCTATATGCTAAATTTTTCAAATGTGAGTTTTGGCTTGATTCTGTGATTTTCTTGGGGCACGTGGTGTCCAATAAGGGGATCAAGGTAGATCCGAAGAAGATTGAGGCAGTTCAAAGTTGGCCTAGACCATCTTCAGCTACTGAGAACCTGAGTTTCCTTAGTTTGGCCGGATATTATCGTCGTTTTGTGGAGGGTTTCTTGTCTTACTACACCTTTGACTAGATTGACCTAGAAGGGTGCCCCATTCAGGTGGCCTGAGGAGTGTGAAGAGAGCTTTCAGAAACTCAAGACTGCATTTACTACGATGTTGCCTATAGGTTCGGGATCTTACATTGTGTATTGTGATGCATCGCATATTAGGCTTAGCGCAGTGTTGATGCAGAACTGTAGGGTGATTGCCTACGCATCCCCACAGTTGAACATTCATGAGAATAATTATCGTGTGCATGACTTAGAGTTGGCAGCCATTGTTCACACACTGAATGATTTAGAGGCACTCTCTATACAGCATTCCATGTGAGGTCTATGCCGACCATCGGAGTCTCCAGCACATGTTCAAGTAGAAGGACCTTAACGTGCGGCAGAGGAGATGGTTAGAGTTGTTGAAAGACTATGATATCACCATATTATATCATCCGGGGAAGGCCAATATGGTGGCCGATACATTGAGTAGGAAACCTGAGAGTATGGGAAATTTGGCATATTTACCGGTAGCACAGAGGCCATTAGCCATAGATGTTCAGGCTTGGGCCAATCAGTTTGTGAGATTAGATGTTTTGGAACCTAGTCGGATTCTTGCTTGCGCTGTGTCACAGTTATCATTGTTGGATCATATCAAGGCTTACTAGTTTGATGATCCTCACTTGATGGTGTTTAGGGACACGGTTTGGCGGGGTGCTGCTAAGGAGGTTGTGATTGGTGATGATGGTATTATGCAACTTCAAGGTCGGGTTTGTGTTCCAAATGTTGATGGGTTGAGAGATTTGATCCTTGAGGAGGCTCACAACTCACGTTATTCCATTCACCCAGTTGTCACGAAGATGTACCATGACTTGAAACAGCGCTATGGGGGTGGAGAATGAAGAAATATATTGTTGCTTATGTCTCTCGGTGTTTGAATTGTCAACAGGTGAAGTATGAGCATCAGAAATTGGGAGGGTTAATTCAGAGATTGGAGATACCGAAGTGGAAGTGGGAGTACATCACTATGGATTTTGTAGGATTATCCGCATGCATGGCGTGCCCATTTCCATAATTTTTTATCGAGACCCGTAGTTCACATTGCAATTTTTGAGAGCGGTGCAGCGAGAGTTGGGCACACATGTTGAGTTGAGTACAACATTCCATCACCAGACGAACGGGCAGTCTGAGCGCACTATTCAGATCTTGGAGGACATGTTACATGCATGTGTTGCGGATTTTGGAGGTTCATTGGATCAGTTTCTACCACTTGAAGAATTTGCCTACAATAAAAGCTATCAGTCTAGCATCTAGATGACTCCTTATGAGGCCTTGTAGAGGAGGTGATGTTGTTTGCTGATCGGTGGGTTTGAACCTAGAGAGGCTAGATTATTGGGAACTGATTTGGTCTGTGATGTTGTGGATAAGGTTAAGGTGATTCTGGAGCGACTTCGTACAGCTCAGTCCAGACAGAAGAGTTATGTGGACCGGAAGGTCCGAGATGTAGCTTACATGGTGGGTGAGAAGGTTCTACTCAGAGTTTCTCCCATGAAGGGTGTCATGAGATTCAGAAAGAAGGGCAAGTTAAGCCATCGGTATATTGACCCTTTTGAGGTGCTTGAGAGAGTTGGAGAGGTGACCTACAGACTTGCCTTGCCACCTAGTCTATCGGGAGTTCCCCCCGTATTTCATGTTTCGATGCTCCATAAGTATTATGGTGATCTGTATCATGTTTTGGACTTCAACACGGTACATTTATATGGAGATCTTACTTATGATGTGGAGCCAGTGGCCATTTTGGATCGGCAGGTTCGAAAGTTGAGGTTAAAGAACATAGCTTCAGTGAAGGAGTAGTGGAGAGGTCAGCTAGTTGGGGAGGCTACTTAGGAGACCCAGCGGGAGATGCAAGGCAGATATCCATGCCTATTTGAGACTCCAGGTATGATTCTAGACCCATTCAAGGACAAACGTTTGTTTAAGAGGGGAAGAATGTCATGACTCGATCGGTCAATTTTGTGTATTTTAGCCTCGTTCCCCTATTTATTGCTTCTTCTATGATTATTTGTGATTATGTGACTAGCCAGGGTGATTGGTTTAGTTTCGGGGTGGTTTCGGAGTGAATTGGGACACTTAGTCCCAAGGTTAAAAGCTTAAGTTGAAAGAGTTGATCGGAGTTTGACTTCTATGTGGACGACTCCAAAATGGAGTTTTGATGGTTCCGAGAGCTTTTTATGGTGATTTTGGAATTAAGCGTAGGTCTGGATGTTGATTTGGAGGTCCGTCGGTTGATTTAGTGTTTTTTGGCGAAGGTTAGAAAGTTGAAGGTTTGGAAGATTGAGAGGTTTGACCGAGAGTTTACTTTATTGATATCAGGTTTGGATTTTAGTTTCGGAAGTTGGAATAGGTCTGTTGTGTCATTTAGGACTTGCATGCAAAATTTGAGGTCATTCGGAGTTTATTTGATATAGTTCGGCGTGGGTTTTAGAAGTTGGAAGTTCATTAGTTTCATTAGGCTTGAATTGATGTGCGATTCGTGGTTTTAGTGTTAGTTGATATGCTTTGAGGCTTCGACTAAGTTCGTATTGTATTTTAGGACTAGATAGTATATTTGGACAGGGTCCCGGGGGCCTCGGGTGTGTTTTGGACCATTCCTCCATGTTTTTGAACTTCTAGTTCTCAGTTCTGGTTTCCTTCTACGCAATCGCGAAGAAAGGGTCGCAATCACGTAGTGTAATGTTAAAGGCTAGCGGATTATTCGTCGTGTTCGCGAAGTGGTGACCGCGATCGCGGTGCTTTGGGGTACAGTGGCATTCGCTATTGCGCATGGGGGCTACATTCGCGTAGAAGGAAGGTGAGGTTGAGTGGTGGCACGGGTTGTTCATCGCGGTCGTGAGGACTGGTCCGTGATCACGAAGCTTTGGGATGTTTGGTTATCGCGTTCACAACAGTAGTCTCGCGTTTGCGTAGGAGGTTTGGGCAGCTGATGAATTTTGTTCTTTGCGATCGCGAGGGCTTTTTCGCGATCGCGAACGGTAAGGCTTGGACAGATTGTTTTAAAATTCTATTTCGAGGGTTTGGTCATTATATCATATTTTGAGTTAGAGAGCTCGGTTTTGGGCGATTTTGGAGCAAATTTTCACGCTTTGGATTGGGGTAAGTGTTTTTGACTTGGATTTGTCCATTTTTTATGATTTCATTTTTTTTATTTAATTAGTGATTTGAAGTGGAAAAATTATGGATTTTTAGAAAAAACTTTTTTAAATAAAATTTGAGGATTTGAAGGTCGATTTGAGGTCGAAATTGGATGATTTTGGTAAGGTTGGACTTGTAATTGAATGGGTGTTCGGAATTTGTGAGTTTTATCAGGTTCCGGAGTGCATGCCCTGATTAACTTTTTGGGTTGACTTTTTGACTTTGACAAAGATCGAAACTTTATTGTTAGAAATTGTTTCATATGGCATTATTTGATGATATTAAGTTGTTTGTGACTAGATTCGAGTCATCCGTAGGCTGATTCGCATGGGAAGGGCTTTATGGAGTATTGATTTGCTCGTTTTGAGGTAAGTACATATCTAAACTTAAAATTGAGTATATTTATTACATCTTGCGTTTTCATACGTTAAAGTTTCGTCTTCAGTTAATCGACGTAGACGCGGGGATAAGACTATTTTGAGGTTAACGTATTTATGCAATTTATAACAAACGATAAGTGCCATGAAGGATAAAGGGTACACGAATTAAAGAAAATGAGTTTCATTGAAGGTTGTCGATTTGGGATAAAATACGGTCTGAGCTATAATATCCGATATTTATGGACTAGTACCATACAAGGTACCATATGACCATGATAGTATGATGTATAAGGTGTATTAAAAATGAGTAAAATTTTAAGTAATTCGAGATAATTCTTAATTATGTGGGTAGTTGGTTAATTACCGGATAACGGAATATTATCCAATTAGTTAATAAATTATAAGATAAGATTAACCCCCCCCCCCCAAACGTGGCAGCAAGCCACTTTTCAAATAAATGATTCTTAGTCACTTTGGATTATGTGGCAACCTAGTATGTTAGTTGCAAGAGTCTCATGCCTAATATTTTCATTTTCTAACAACACTTTACACTTTAATTCTAAGACTTTTAACAAAAACTTTCCATGCCTTCAGTAACTCACTTCTCTTAACGTTTCTGTTAAGCATAGTCATAATCTCTTCAAACTTCACCAAGACGTTCCTAACTCTTTTCATAGTTAAGAATACAAGACATTTCATTTCTAACCTTTTCATTTCTAACAATCAGACGTGATTTCTTCATTTCTAACACTACAACGTGATTTTTTCAACCAACGAGATTTCTTAGCACAGTAGCAACGTGAGATTTTGTGATTCTAAGAGAGTACGGTGCAACCTTTTCCAAGAATATCATACGGAGTTTTCCCTACTCCAGGTATGTTAAGGCTATACCTTCTTTCCTTTTGGCGTGATCCAAATAATACAAATGAAATGAGCAAAATACGCAACTTTCATAAATGACTCTATTCATAGAAATACTAGGGGTGTCTATATTCTTGATTTTTCATGTGAATTATTATTATATCTTCTATTCATGGGTCTCAGAAAAATACGTATTTGATAAAGTATCCGAAAGGCATGTTGATTTTTATAACATTCCGAGAAATCTTATTAACGTAATTCTTATGCATTTCATGCATTTATACATGTACATTGACCCATGACCAGATGGGGTTATATAAGTGTATATTATATGTATATGGGATATGGAAAAAGGTTATGACGTTATATATGTACCACCACCTGATCAGTTGGTATATGTTGATGATGTTGCCCATAGTGGCCGAGATGATATGATGGGATGCCCTCAGAGGCTTGATGATGATATATACACCTATACCTATACATGACACGACATTTATATGCACGTACATGACACTATAAATGTTTCAAAATTTACAAAGTTATCCAGACTTACAGGTGGATTTCTTTATTCCATGTTTCATCTATGTCTTTTATGTACTGATTTTCATGCCTTACATACTCATTACATTATTCGTACTGACGTCCTATTTCTCGGGGCCTGTGTTTCATGCCCTCAGGTGCAGGTAGGCAAGCTGACAATCCCCCTTCTTAGGATCTATGATCAGCGAGAGTTGGCGTGCTCCACTTGATCTAGAGTTGCTTTTGATTTTGGTACGATATGCTTATTTACATATATGGGTATGACATGGCTCAGTCCCGTCTTTGTACAGTTGTATTTCTATTAGAGGTTTGCAGACAGTTATATATAGTCGGATAGTATGCATCCTTGTCGGCGTCTAGTTTTGAGTATATAGTTGTCTATAGCAGCCTTGCCGGCTCGTCCCACTGTATTCCGTATGTATATGTATATATATCTTTTGGACAGGTTTCCCTCATGTATGTTATTCATGTTTATATCTTAAGCGCATGCTTAAGGATGTTCGATATGTAGGATTCGGGCAGCCGTCGCGGCCCATCGGTTTGGGTCGTGACAAAAGTGGTATCAGAGCAGTTCTATCCTAGGGTTGTCTAAAGACCGTGTCTAGTAGAGTATTGTTTATGGGTGTGTTGTGCACCACACTTATAAACAGGAGGCTACAGGACATATAGGATGTTATTCTCTCTTTTTATCTTAGATCGTGCGATATAAGAATCCATGTTCCTAACGATATATTATATTTTCAGAAATGCCTCCAAAGACTACAGCCGCCCAGAAGGGAAAGTCTGTGGCTGGTGAGATTACTAGTCGAGCGCCACAAGTGACCAGGGCTCGGGGGGAGTCTCATAGTGAGGTTCCATCTAAGATTTCACATACCCCGCCCTCTCCAGGAGAGCTCCGAGGGGCACCAACTCCAGCGCCCACCCATGTACGTTCAACCCCTCCGCCGGATGTACCGGGTCAGGAGATGAGAGATGTTATTTAGCTATTAACTTGATTAGTAGCCGCACAAGCTCGGCGTCAGTAAGTAGGTATTGGTCATGCAGATATGTCCGTTAGTGCGAGGGTTCGTGGTTTCATTAATTTAGATCCTCCGGTATTCACGAGTGTATATCCAAACGAGGACCCTCAGGTATTTATTGATAGAATGCAGAGGACGTTGAGTGTAATGAAGGCCACTACGACTGAGTCAGTTGAGCTAGCTTCTAGACTCCAAGATGTTGCAGTTAATTAATACGAGTCTTGGGAATTGTCTAGAGGTGAGGATGCCCCTCCAGCAGTATGGTAGGAGTTTACAAAAGCATTTTTTCGTCATTATCTGCCACCAGAGCTTAGACGGGCCAGAGTTGATAAGTTCTTGACCCTTTGGCAGGGTAACATAAGTGTTCGAGAATACAGTCATTAGTTTGATTCATTGGCTAGGTATGCTCCCACTATTGTATCTAAGATGGAGGATCGGGTTCACAGGTTTGTAATGGGATTAGAGCCGCACTTGATTAACGATTGTACGTTGGTCTCACTTCAGCCAGACATGGATATTTCTCGTATTCAGGCATACACTCAGGGTGTAGAGGAGCGTAAGCAGAAGCAGAGGGCCGATCGTGAGCATGATAGGGCCCAGAATAAGAGAGCGAGGTCTTCGGTCCTTCTGGTGAGTTTCGGGGTGGTCAAAGAACACAATACCTGAGGTATCCAACCTAGCCATAGGCTAGCGCTCCCCCTCAGTTTGGCGGCAAGAGATTTGATCTTTCCACATATTCAGGGTCTGGTCAGAATTTCAGGGCCTCAAGTTCTCAGTATAGGGGTGAATCAAGTCAGATGAGGCCGCCCTTGCCAGGATGTGCTAAGTGTGGTAAGCAACATGTTGGGAAGTGCCATATGGGGTTGGGTGTTTGTTATACTTGTGGTTATCCAAGCCACGTTATGAGGGATTGTCCGACGAGAGGTGATACAAGTATAGCTCAGCCAACGGGATCTGTAGCTGGTTTGTCATCATCAGTACGCCTCCCTGGCCAAGGTTCACAAGCACCAATAAGTCGTGGTAGAGGCAGAGGCAGAGCATCTAGCTCGAGCGGTCCTCAAAACCGCATTTATGCATTGGCAGGACGACAGGATCAGGAGTCATCACCTAATGTTGTTATAGGTATATTATTAGTCTTCTCATATGATGTATATGCATTGATTGACCCAGGTTCTACCTTATCATATGTTACTCCATTGGTTGCTAGTAAGTTTGGAATAAAACCTGAATTGGTTAAACTTTTTGAGCTGTCTACACCTGTTGGTGACTCAGTGATAGCTAAGCCAGTATATAGGGGTTGTATAATATTAGTTCATAGTCAATCTACCATAGCAGACCTAATCAAGTTAGATATGGTAGAATTTGATGTTATAATGGGTATGGATTGGTTGGCTTCTTGTCATGCCAATGTTGATTGTAGATCAAAGATAGTCCGATTTCAATTTCCAGGGAAGCCCATTTTGGAGTGGAAAGGTAATAAGGCGTCGTCGAGAGGTAGATTTATTTCCTATCTCAAGGCAAGGAAGAAGATCAGAAAGGGCTGTATTTATCACTTAGTTCGGGTTCAGGATGTGGAAGTAGAGTCACCAACCATTTAGTCCATCCCTGTGGTTAATGAGTTTCCCGATGTTTTTCCTAATGAGCTTCCAAGTCTTCCACCAGAGCGAGAAATTGAGTTTGCTATTGACCTACTACCAGATACTCATCCAATATCTATTCCTCCCTATAGAATGGCCCCCGCAGAGCTGAAAGAGTTAAAGGAACAACTAAAGGACTTGCTTGAAAAAGGCTTTATAAGACCTAGTACATCACCGTGAGGAGCACCTGTGTTATTTGTGAGGAAGAAAGATGGTTCCTTATGGATGTGTATTGATTATAAACAATTGAATAAGGTGACAATCAAGAATAAGTACCCGCTCCCGAGGATTGATGATTTATTTGATCAGTTACAAGGTGCCAAGTGTTTTTCAAAGATAGACTTGAGGTTCGGGTACCATCACGTAAGGGTTAAAGAGAATGATATTCTGAAGACAGCATTCAGGACCAAATATGGGCACTTTGAGTTTCGTGTTATGTCATTCGGTTTGACCGATGCCCCAGCAGTATTCATGGATTTGATGAACCGTGTGTTCATTCCCTTTTTAGATCTGTTTGTAATTGTATTTATCGATGATATATTGGTGTATTCTCGTTCAGAGGCTGAGCATGCAGATCATTTGCATACTGTGCTCAGAGTTCTACAAAAAGGGAAGTTGTATGCAAAATTCTCTAAATGTGAATTCTGGTTTAACTCTATAGCTTTCCTTGGGCATATCATTTTGAGTGAAGGTATCCGGGTTGATACACAAAAGATTGAGGCAGTAAATACTTGGCCTAGACCCACGACACCGACGGAAGTTCGTAGCTTTCTCGGTTTGGCAGTTTATTACAGGAGATTTGTAGAGGGATTTTCTTCCCTTTCAGCACCTTTGACAAAGTTGACTCAGAAGGGAGCAAAGTTTCAATGGACTGATGCTTGCGAACGAAGTTTCCAGGCATTGAAGGACAGATTAACTTCTGCACCGGTTCTAACGCTCCCAGAAGGGACCGATGGTTATGTTATCTATTGTGATGCTTCAGGCATTGGATTGGGTTGTGTACTGATGCAGCATGGTAAGGTTGTAGCTTATGCTTCTAGACAACTAAGAAAGCACGAGAAGAATTACCCGACCCACGATTTAGAGTTAGCCGCGGTGATTCATGCACTAAAGATGTGGAGGCACTACTTGTATGGCATTCATGTTGATATCTATACGGATCATAAAAGCCTTCAGTATATCTTCAAGCAAAAGGAATTGAATTTATGCCAAAGGAGATGGTTGGAGCTACTGAAAGACTGTGACGTTGATATTTTATACCATCCAGGGAAGGCGAATGTAGTAGCCGATGCCCTCAGCCATAGATCTATGGGTAGCATGTCATATTTACCACCAGAAAATAGTGGGAATAGCCCATGATATTCATCAGCTAGCTAGTCTTGGAGTTCGGTTACTGGACTCAGGTGATATTGGAATTACTATTCAGGATACGGCAACATCCTCTTTAGTAACTGAAGTAATGAAACGTCAGTACGAGGATCCTGTGTTAGTTCATTATAGGGATACAACCCCTCAGAAGGAGAAGACACCGTTTGAAATTATAGAAGATGGGGTCCTCAGATATCGAGGATGATTATGTGTCCCTAATATCGTAGGGCTGCGTCGGCAGGTTATGGGAGAAATTTACTATTCTCGTTATTCTATCCATCCAGGAGAAACAAAGATGTATCATGATATCAGGGAAGTATATTAGTGGGACGGAATAAAAAAGGATATAGCGGAGTTTGTTGCTCAGTTCCCTAACTATCAGCAGGTCAAGATTGAGCATCAAAACCCCGGTGGATTATTGCAGGCTATAGAGATTCCGACTTGGAAGTGGGAAGTAATCAATATGGATTTCATCATAGGCTTACCTCGTACCCAGCGTAAATTCGATTCTATATGGGTGGTTGTTGATAGGCTTACAAAAGTCAGCCCATTTTCTACCCGTTAGGACTACATATTCTGCAGAGGATTATGCAAGGCTTTATATTAAGGAGATAGTATGACTACATGGTGTCTCTATATCTATTATCTCGGATAGAAGAGCTCAATTTACAGCTAACTTCTGGAGGTCCTTCCGAAAAGGATTGTGGACTCAAGTAAGTCTTAGTACAACATTTCATCCCCAAACAGACAGACGGGCTGAGCGTACTATTCAGACACTTAAAGACATGTTACGGGCTTGTGTGATAGACTTCAAGGGTAGCTGGGATGATCATCTGTCGTTTATTGAATTCGCATATAATAATAGCTACCATTCCAGTATTCAGATGGATCCATACGAAGCTCTGTATGGATGGAAGTGTAGGTCTCCTATACGGTAGTTCGATGTTGGGGAAACTACGTTAGTAGGACCAGCATTGGTACAACAGGCAATCGAGAAAATTAAGCTTATACAGGAAAGGCTATTAGCGGCTCAAGGCCGTCAGAAGTCTTATGCGGATAATCAACGGCGAGACTTGGAGTTTCAGGTTGACAACTAGGTATTCCTAAAGGTATCACCGATGAAAGGTGTTATGAGGTTTGGTAAGAAAGGAAAACTTAGCCCTCGGCACATTGGACTATATAGGATCATACGCAAGGTAAGCCATGAGTTAGACTTTCCTTCGGGCTTGGAGTCTGTACATCTAGTCTTTCATGTGTTTATGCTCCGTTAATGTACTGGGGATCCTTCCAGAATTGTGTCAGTTGGCGACGTTCAAGTCACAGAGCAGCTATCATATGAAGAAACTCCCATTGCTATATTAGACAGACAGGTTCAGAGATTGAGAACTAAAGATGTGGCTTCGGTAAAAGTACTCTAGAGAAACAACAATGTGGAAGAAATGACTTGGGAGGCCGAGGAAGACATGAAGTCAAGATATCCCTACTTATTTTCTCCTCTAGAGAAGAGTCCGACTGAGACATCACAACCTTAAGGTACGTGTATGGATTCTTGTATTAGTTATTGTCATTGGTCGTATGGGGCCATTGTCGTTATTGATGATTGTGGTCTTATATGGCATTAGATTATTGAGTTTCTACAAGAAGAGTTGGTAGTAGTATTGTTACAAAGGAGACTCTACCAAAGTTATATAGATCTTGGGGAGTTAAACATTCGAGGACGAATGTTTTTAAGGGGGGAAGGATGTTACATCTTACGTTTTCATACGTTAAAGTTTCGTCTTCAGTTAATCGACGTAGACACGGGGATGAGACTATTTTGAGGTTAACGTATTTATGCTATTTATAACAAACGATAATTAGGTGCTATGAAGTATAAAGGGTAAACGAATTAAGGAAAATGAGTTTCGTTGAAGGTTGTCGATTTGGGATAAAATACGGTCCAAGCTATAATACCCGATATTTGTGGACTAGTATCATATAACGTACCATATGACCATGATAGTATGATGTATAAGGTGTATTAAAAATGAGTAGAATTTTAAGTAATTCGAGATAATTCTTAATTATGCGGGTAATTGGTTAATTACCGGGTAACGAAATATTACCTAATTAGTTTATAAATTATAAGATAAGATTAAACCCCCTTCCCCAAAAAAAAAACGTGGCAGCAAGCCACTTTCCAAATAAATGACTCTTAGTCACTTTGGATTATGTGGCAACCTAGTATGTTAGTTACAAAACATCTCATGCCTAATATTTTCATTTTCTAACAAATCTTTAATTCTAAGACTTTTAACAAAAACTTTCCATAACTTTAGTAAATCACTTCTCTTAACGTTTCTGTTAAGCATAGTCATAATCTCTTCAAACTTCACCAAGACTTTCCCAACTCTTTTCATAGTTAAGAATACAGGACATTTCATTTCTAACAATCAGACATGATTTCTTCATTTCTAACACTACAACGTAATTTCTTCAACCAACGAGATTTCTTAGCACAGTAGCAACGTGAGATTTTGTGATTCTAAGGGAGTACGGTGTAACTTTTTCCAAGAATACCATATGGATGTTTCCCTACTCCAGGTATGTTAAGGCTATCCCTTCTTTCCTTTTGGCGTGATCCAAATAATACAAATGAAACGAGCAAAATACGCAACTCTCATAAATGACTCTATTCATAGAAATACTAGGGATGTCTATATTCTTGATTCCCCATGTGAATTATTATTATATCTTCTGTTCATGGGTCTCAGAAAAATACGTATTTGATAAAGTATCTGAAAGGCATGTTGATTTTTATAACATTCCGATAAATCTTATTAACGTAATTCTTATGCATTTCATGCATTTATATATGTACATTGACCCATGACCAGATGGAGTTACATACGCGTATATTATATGTATATGGGATATGGGAAAAGGTTATGGCGTTATAAACGCACCACCACCTGATCAGTTGGTATATGTTGATGATGTTGCCCACAGTGGTCGAGACGATATGATGGGATGCCCTCAGAGGCTTGATGATGATATATACACTTATACCTATGCATGACATGACATTTATATGCAAGTGCATGACACTAAAAATATTTCAAAATTTACAAAATTATCCAGACTTACAGGTGGATTTCTTTAATCCATGTTTCATCTATGTCTTTTATGTACTGATTTTCATGCCTTACATACTCAGTACATTATTCGTACTGACGCCCTATTTCCCGGGACCTGTGTTTCATGCCCGCAGGTTCAGGTAGGCAAGCTGACGGTCCCCCTTCTTAGTATCCTTGATCAGCGAGAGTTGGCGTGCTCCACTTGATCCGGAGCTACTTTCGATTTTGATACGATATGCTTGTATACATATATGGGTATGGCGTGGCTCTGTCTCGTCTTTGTACAGTTGTATTTCTATTAGAGGTTTGTAGACAGCTATGTATAGTCGGATAGTATGCGGCCTTGTCAGCTTCCAATTTTGAGTATATAGTTGTCTATAGCATCCTTGCCGGCTCGTCCCACTGTATTCCATATGTATATATGTATATATTTCTTTTGGAGAGGTTTCCCTCGCGTATGTTATTTATGTTTATATCTTAAACTCATGCTTAAGGATGTTCGACATGTAGGATTCGGGCACCCGTAGCGGCCCATCGGTTTGGGTCGTGATAGTATTTAACCCTGAGAACTATGTTATATAAAAGGTATCGGGGTGATGTACACGCTAGGTGACAGGTGTGTGTACGTGCACCGGTGTTTTCATGGTTTGGGGAAGCTTTTAGACTATTACCGGGCTTGTGTTGCTATCATACCTTATCCCCGTGATTTCCCTGCTTGTTTGATTATTTGAACTGTGATTCATGTTAGACATCATGTCTAGGCTATGTGCTATTTGTTTGAGACTTGATAGGACTATTCTTGTTGTTTCTGAGCTATATGCATTAATTGTACATATGCTCTCAGTCATGATGCTATATCCGTGTAAGATATCTATGTCTTAGTACTTGCTTATTTGATTACTCGCATGTTGTTGATGCCTCATATGTGTAACATCACTGTACTGAGTATTGTGAGATGTGATTATCTGAGACTTGTGTAGTTAATGACTAAGTTGGGGGCCATAGAGCCGGTTTGATAATGATTTTGAGGTGACGCGTACGCCAGGCTCATATTGGGCTAAGTGTTATTAGTTTGGGGTGATGCGTGCACTAGGCCTCACTATTGGGCTATATGATTATGACTAGTACTTGGGCAGGATTCGTTCCTCCAGAGTCTGACATACCAGCAGTAAGCGCATGCATAGTGTTTCATATACATGCTTGATAAAGGGCAATTATGTCAGGCACTCATACAGTGCTAAGTCTGATTATTCTTGATGGATCCACGATGATATTGTAGATTTGACATATATATATGACATGTAGGCTTAGAGATGTACTTTTCTCATACTAGCTGATAAATGAAATATTTTATCTTTGTTGATTTTTTAACTGTTATACTTCAAAGCATGTCTAAGTTCCATAAATGTGAACCAGCTAACCATAATATCATTGAGTTAATACTTATAATGTTCCTTTATATTCTGAGTTGTTATTGGTTATTATGTTGGTCTCTGACTGTTTTTTCTGAACTCGTCACTGCTTTCCGCCAAAGGTTAGACTTATTACTTATTGAGTACATAGGGTCGGTTGTATTCATACCACACTCTGCACTTCGTGTGCAGATCTAGGTACTTCTGGACGAGGTGATTTCCAGGGTTGAGTTGCTGCTAGATTTTGGGAGACTACGAGGTAGCTGTTATATCGCCCGCAGTCCTTGAAGTTCTCTTTCAATTATTTCTATTTATTACTGTTCTATTGTTTAGACAATTGTATCAGAGGATTTGGTTTGTATTTTGATATTTAGTAGTGCTCATGTACTCGTTGACACCAAATCTTTGGGATAGTTGTAGCAGTATTTTGGTTATTCTCATCAAACATTGCATAATTATTCCGTTGTTAAGTTATTAAACTGTGTCTTAATCAAATTTGTTGATATTGGTAAATGTTGGCTTACCTAACAAGTAGTGTTAGACGCTGTTGCGGATCCAGTGAAAGTTGGGTCGTGACAAACTAATTCGAATACATTCCAATACACTGATTAATGTGTTATACTACAACAACATGAGATAATTTATCCATGTATACCTTATAAATGCACAAAGCACATAGGGACAAACGTAAACTTATTTTTCTCCTAGAAACCCAGGAAGGTCAAACACCCAAAAGTATAGTTACAAACTCATTGCTTTTAATTTAATAAATAAAAAGTATTGTAAAATAATGTCTTGCTTATCTAATTTTAGTGTAACAAACCAAAACACCCAACAAGAAATAACCTTTGTATTACTAATCAATGTATTACTAATGTCTACATTATAATTCATGCATACCTTGTTTTTAAACCAAATGACCACTTAATTATATCAATAGTATATCAATTAATACATTAAATTATATCATAATTAATTATACACGACTCAAACTACAAACCAAATATTAATATTAATATATTATAGAGGAGCCAGGGTTTCGACTGGGCTGCTTCTTGTCAATAAAATTAAAGTTAAGGGTAATTTCGACTTTTACTACACTCATGTGAGACGTGTCTTCCTGAAAGCTTCCACGTTTCCGATCTTATTCCCTTCCTAATCAAACTTCTCGATCCTTCCTTTGAAATCTCCCTTTCAGATATTACGCTTCTTTTTCTTTATCATCGTGATTGAGAGAGGATCAAGTGCACGAATTGACAATAGCTAAAAGGAATTGCAAGGTTATTTTGTTATCTTCCTCTTCTACTGTTCGGTTCCTTGAACCTCCTCTTTTCCTTGGAGCTCGAACTGGCTCTATTCTAATCTCCTTTGCTCATCACTGATTTATCTGTTAGATATAGCTACTTCAATGGAAAATTGATGATGGGGACCAAGGCTTTTCGGTTCTCGCTTGCTTTGAGTTCAACCTTTTTTTTTTTTTTTTCTGAATTCTTTATTTAGGGATTTCTTTAATTATTTCTTGTGGCCTTTACAAACCTGGATTATATATATTTGCTTAAGATCAGTCGCTTACGGCTTATGTCGATGAAATTCTTTTTATTTGCTTATATGCTTTTGGAAATATTAGCATGCGATTTTTTTTTTCGAGTACAAATATCATCTTTGCTTTTTCGCGGGGAGCGTTTGTATTAGATTTGTTTTTAAAAGTTTGTAGATTTTTTCAAAAAATAAATATTATCGACCTGATATTTTCTTTTTTTAATCTATTAAATAAGTGAAAAGGAAACTCAAGAACCTATTTGATAAAAAGAAGATGTGTATAGGCGGCTTGATAGGATATCTGCCACTGTGTACTTCTGGGCGATGATTGTGTCTCCTATCCGTTAAAGCTCCTCAACAAAATGTAGTTTCTTTTTAAGTGAAAGTGTAAAACATATGTCCATAGTATATTAGTATCACCTAAAGTGTGACAATATACTTGGCGAATAATAGTGCAATATTGTCAATTTACTTTATAGCTGTCTTTCTTGCTAATAATATATTTGTGATGCTATTTCGTTGAGATGTAAAGGAATATAACTCAATACGAATGTGTTCATCCATATACTAGTCAATACTAATTAGACTAATATGAGTCTAGCTTGTCATAGAAATGATCGGTCAACAACGATCTGAAGTTCTGATGAAAAAATTGGGAAAGCCAATGAAAAAAATCATAAAGTAAAATGAGATTTTCACCTTTATTTATTTATACAGAATGTTTCACAACAACCTATTTACTAGAACGAAAAAAAATGCGCTTTTGGACAAAGGTGGAACTTCTCGTATTAAGTAACCACAACTTGCCTTGCTTTAATAATGTAGCCTAAGCCCTTACTGAAAAAATACATTGATTTCGGTTGTCTTTTTCGGAGTGCCATGATCAACATAAAAAATGCCTACTCTTGCCTTACTGTAGTCAAGTTGTTGCAACAATGATACATGTGACATGGGAAGAATTTAGCTCTAGGTTCCTACCATATGGCCCTTAACTTTAGATATCGTGGTTCAGTTGCAGTATATCAATAAATACATACAGGCTTGATAGTTTATATTATTGTTTGTTTACATTATTGTTCATTTACGCTTGCTTTTAGTAAATGAATTTCAATAATTTCTATAATCTAATAATCTCAAACCTAAACTGCACTATTTAATACATGAACTCTATGTAATATGGCAAAGATGTCCATTAAATTAGATCTCAGTAGTGTCTTTACCTAGTTTATATCAAGTTGCTTCAACTTTCTTTGATGTTCTCCCTGCTATTAAAGAGTTTGTTATGATCATAATGTATATTGCTCATTGGTTATAACTTTTCATTAATTTTTCTGTTGCATTGAAGTCTCACAGCTAACTCAAAAATAAAATGTAACTAATTGTTCACATGTGTACTGCAAACCTTGAATGGAATTATAATTATTATTGTTGATGATGATGATGTTTGAAATTGAAAAAGGTGAGCATAAAATACTAAATGCGGCCAATGTGCCAAGAATGATTTTATAATTTTGGCCGCTAGTGCCAATGAAATGAAAAGATGTGAAAGAAGCATAAAATACGATGATTGATATAAAAAGGTCGATGTCTCGATTAAGACAGCCTAGCCGATCGGGTCGTGATCGGACTCCGTGCTGAGAGTACGGTGGTATTGATATTGTGAATAATGGTATTGTGAACGATGGTATATCAGTACTAAGAATCTCCAACTTAAAAATATGAAAATTTATTTGAACACCGTCTTGATCCTAAATTGAGATTTGATGTTGTTTAAGGCTTCCATTGATATTATGATATTCATGTTTGTATTATTTATTAATCTATTGAGAGGGTGTTTTGTCATTCATACTAGTACTATTCCATAAGTACTAACATCCCTTTTTTCGGGGGCGCTGCATCTTCAATGGATGCAAGTGGTTCCACAGCAGGAGATACTGATCAGTGATAGCGGTACACTCTCTTCCCTGTAGACTTGGTGAGCCCCACTTCATTTCGGGGCCATGTAGCTTTTGTTCTTCGTGTATTGTGTTTGAGATATAGTCGGGGCCTTATTGCCGACATTATCATAGTACTCTTTTGTATCTATTAGAGGCTCCGTAGATATAGTGTGGGTTGTGTATTGGTGCTGGGAAAGTCAAACTATGTTATGTTGTGGTTGTATTACTTGTTCCAGTTGAGACTTTAAAATGATGAAACTATTGGCAATTGAATTGGTATTTTAGACATGAACACCTTTTTGTCTAATTAATGAAAATATGTATTATCTCTATTCATGGATGAGTTGGGTAGAAGGAAATCTAACGGGCTTGCTCGGCCGGGTTCACTCGGTTGATCGCCGGTCGCGCTCCCCGGTTTCGGGGCTTGACATTCTCATTAGTATATCGTTACTTAACTGCACATGTTTATATGTAGGTGTCTTGCCTTAGCCTCGCCACTACCTCGTTGGGGTTAGGCTTGACACTTACGAAGTACATTAGATCGGTTGTACTCATATTACACTTCTATACTTCTTGTGTAAATTTTGGTGTTTGGTCCCAGTTATATCCAGATGACGGGCTAGCATGCTGGTTGCGGAGACCCGAGGTAGTGTTGCACTCTCGTTCACAGGCCTTGGAGTCACCTAACTCATAGTCTTATTACTTTTTATGTGCTTCGAACAACGTATTGATTATTCCAGGCTTTGTATTTAGTTATTCTGCAGACACTCGTGTACTCAATGACTCCAATTTCTGGGAGGTGTTATATGGTCCTTGGTTTTAGATTTTATATATTTTTCTGACTTTTATCTTTTATTTATGATTTCATGCTATTTACGTTTGTATTATATTTAATTTTGTTATCTTGGCTTGCCTAGTAAGTGGTCTTAGACACCATCACGACCCTTTTGGTTAGGATTTCGGGTCGTACAAGTTGGCATCATAACACTAGGTTGCATAGGTCTCACGAGTCATGAGCAAGCTAGGTAGAGTCTTGAGGATCGCTAGAGAGACGTCTATACTTGTCTTATAGAAGATATTAGGCTATATGAAGATTCACTTTCTTTCTCTGTGATGCAACTTTATTCTATCATTAAGTTTGAAACTTTCTCTCTTGCTCTCTCGGAGATGGTGAGGACACATGCTTCATCTGCAGCTGATCAGGAGCTGGAGCCCCAGATTATAGCCACTACCAGGGTAGGGGCAGGGACACAGTTCAACCTAGAGCACATGCAGAGGCACCTACAGTTGAGCCTCGGCTAGCTCCAGATGGTGAGAGTCCCGCTCAGGTTGAGCTAGTTGGACCGTATCAAGTCTCAAAAGGGTTCATCGTTGCCCAGTGCTTCAAGATGCCTTAGTCCGCATGGTGGGCTTTATGGCGAGTATGGATTAAGCTGGTGTGTTTCCTATCGGCACCCGCCGCTTCTTAGGCCGGGTGGAGTTCAGACTCCTGCCACTCACACCCCAGAGCAGATGACACATGGTTATCAAACCCGGGAGTTCTACCAGTTGGGAAGGTCTAGCCTATTATTGTCATGCAACCTGAGGTTAGGCCCATGATGTCAGCCAATGAGCTAAAGAGGTTGGATAGGTTCATGAAGTTGTTTCCTCCTTAATGTAGTGGCGCGCCTTCACAGGATGCATAGGAGTTCTTGGACCGTTTCCATGAGATTTTGCGCAACCTAGGACTAGTTAAGTCCAATGGAGTGGACTTCACCGTCTTTTAGATGCATGATTCAGCCAAGAGGTGGTGGCAGTTTTATGAGTTGGGCAAGCCAATAGGGTCACCTCCTCTTACTTAGGCTCAGTTTTCATAGTTGTTTTGGAGAAGTTCAATCCACTCACTTAGAGAGATGAGTTGCACAGCCAGTTCGAGCATCTTTAGTAGGGTAGCATGGCAGTCACCCAGTTTGAGACTATTTTTGTTGATTTGTCGCATCATGCAACTATCCTGTCCCTACTGAGAGGGAGAAGGTGCGGAGGTTCTTAGAGGGTCTTACCTATGGTACTAGACTTTAGATGGCTAGAGAGGTCGAGATTGTGAATTCTTTCATTCAGGTAGTGGATATTGCCAGAAAGATTGAGCGTATTAGAGGCTAGGTCAGAGAGAAGACCTCTAATAAAAGGCCCCGTCATTTTGGAGGTCTTAGTGGTGCCTCGTTTGGAGGTAGGGGTTCCTTTGGTAGAGGCCATGCTATCAGGACGGTTCAATCAACACCCTAGGTAACACATGGTGTCACGCCCCAAATACGGGGAGCGCGACCGACGCTCAACCGAGAGAACCTGGCTGAGCAAGCCTGTTAGATTTCCTTCTACCGAAACTCATCCATGAATAACGAGGAGATGTACTCCATTAATCAAACACTGAAAAGATTTTATTAACAACTTCCTTTTCATTCCCTTTAGCAGCTTCATTCATAATTTCCAAAATATTACGAGTTTATAGAATTAATGAAAAACATGATTTTCAAATACCAACATTTCTAGTTCAATTCCAAATATCAACCACAACCCACAACATCAACTACAGATGAAGCATATGTCCTCACCCCTACACCGACACGTGTAGTTTCAGGTGTGGGCCTTATGACCCACCCTTTCTCGGTTCTTCTAATGATGCTCCCAAAAATATTTTTTTTTGAATTGATTTGCATATAAAGGTAACATAAATACAATTGTACTCACCTCAACATCTTTCACATTGTATAAATTGAAATTAGTATTTCCAGTCCTTCACAACGACAATATTTCCTTGGCTCATTTGCCCATTCACAAGATTCTTTATTCCTGGCACGATGGCCGTATTTCATATTTCACATTTTACCTCTTTCAATTTCAAAGATCACCATCAAATATCAACATAAAGAACATTTCAGAAATCATATACCTCAAATCTGTTAGTAATGGAAACTTTAAACACAAATGATTTCTTCCCAAATAATGGGGCATACCGACCAGCAATGCAAGCACACATCAAAATCATAAGCAATCAATACACAATTTAGTCTTGCAACACTCCTTCCCAGAAATGACAATACACAATTTCAACACCTGAGTATGTAAGAACTAGAATCTCACTGGATATATTTATAAAGCAAAGCATTAGTTAGAGCAGCCACTTATGGGCATGAATTGAGTACAAAAGCTTTTAGGAAATTCTATTTTCGAAATCATTTTTAAACAATTGAGTCGAGGCTCATTTCATATTCTTTATCACATCCTCTTCATTAATTTGCACAACTAGCCACGATCATAACTTAAATTCTTGGCACGTTGGCCACACTCTATATCTCCCAATTCACTTATTTCACTTCCAACCATCTTTATAGATTATCAAAAATAAGACATTTTCAATCAAGACATTAGGTACACATATGAGCAATTAAGAGTATTAAGCATATTGAGTTTTTCTCACACAATTTGGCATACTAGCTTTCATTTGAAACACGCCTCAATGCCATAATATTTTAATACACATATCATTCTTGAACACATTCCCGAAGGATGACATAGTGTGATAGGAACATTCGGAAATATTTTTGATTACACAATTCTCATCACTTTGCTTATTCGGGACAATCGAATTTATTGGGAACAACTCGGAACATAGAATAAGGAACTTGAGACAACCATACTTGGAACTTTTGGGAACATCATGGAATTCAATTCTAAGAGAGAAAGTTTAGCCAACATACCTCAATGGAGCTTCCTTAAACTCTAAAATATTTTGAAAATCTTAGCAACTTCAATCTATTTTGAAAATTTAACAAATTAAATCAAAATTAGGAGTATGATCATGGTTCTAGCTCATTTGAGCATTTTATCAAACACTAGGTGTGCATTAAGGTTTCAAGGTCCTTTTATGGAGGATTTCATCATCCTACAACCCATTCTTTACCATGCCTAGTTCAACAATCTTCCTACACCCCTTGATAACACATGCATGTAAAATAAACAACTCTCATGTCCAAAACTTATCTTGCTAATTACCAATTTCTAGACAAAATTCGAAATTGAGAGTTAGGGTGTAGGATCTTACCTCTAGGATGAATACCTAGTGATTTTTCCTTCTTAATCTTTCAAAATTTGAGCAAGAATTGAAGAACAATAATTGAGGAACACCTTCTTACTCTAGGGCACTCTCTCTCACTCTAAAATGTCAGATTTTAGCTCAAAAATGGCCCAAAGTGTGTATTTAATGAAGTATGATCGGGTTTTAAAAACCCAAAAATGAAGCTCCGGAACAAGATCTGCGATCGCATATGCGATCGCATAATCGATATGCGGACCGCATAATTCGAGTGCCAAAACTGGAAAGGAACTGACTAGGTCTGCGGTCACTATGCGGCCCACAGATCTGTTCTGCGGTCGCATAATGCACCGCCGAACTGTTATGCAGTCGCATAGTGCGCCGCAGAACCTCCCTTCGAGAAATCCTAAAGTTGGGTATGCGACAAGAGTGCGGCCAACGAATTATGCGGTCGCATAATAGCCGCGAAATTGTTATCAAAATGGCCCAAAAACTGACTCACTCTGCGACCATTCTGCGGTCCGCCGAGTGGTTCTGCGATCACAGAATGGGCCGTAGAAATGCATACTTCTACCCAACATTTTCCTTCAACTCCCTAGTGCATTGTTCAATCGAAAAAGTCCGAACCGCGACGAGCAAGCTCGCCGCAAAGATTTTATACAATTCTCAAACACGTAAGCCTACTCCGGTACCATGAAACCTTGAATTTATTTGCGAAATTTTACGGGGCTTTACACTGAAATACATCGAAATTTTTTGGGGTGTTACACATGGTATATCAGGAACCCATAGTGCTTATGGACCTCTTTATGAGTAAGCACATTCAACGCACATCTATCTCCCATTAGTGCACCTCCAATAAAGAGTTACCATGGTGGTTATTCGGGTCGTCAGAGAAAATTTCAGGTTCAATAGCCACGTTAGCAGAGGGGTTGCTATGTGCATAAGGATTTGAGGCACGTCATAAGGTTTTGCCCTAGGAGGTAGAGGAGTATGCCACAACAGGGTGCTCATGCCATGATTCCGGCATTAGTTTCTACAACACTTGCTCAGCCAGCAAGGGACAAGGGTGGAGGCCATCCAGGTAGAGATGGAGGAAAGACTAGTAGGGATCAACCCTGTTGTTATGGATTTCTAGGTAGACCTGAAGCGGAGTCGTCTGATATAGTCACGACAGATATTATCTCAGTCTATCATAGAGATGCTTCAGTGTTGTTTGATCCGGTTTCTACATATTCTTTTATGTCTTCACATTTTGTGTCGCACTTGAGTATGCCTCGTGATTCTCTTGATATACATGTTTCTTTGTCCTCACTAGTTGGGGATTCTATAGTAGTAGATCGGGTGTACCGGTCTTGTATTGTTACTATTAATGGTTTTGATAATATATTTAATCTCTTATTGTTGGATATTGTTAACTTCGAGGTTATTCTTTCCATGGGTTGGTTGTCCCTTTGTCATGCTATCTTGGATTGTCATGCCAAGACTGTGGATTTAGCTATGCCGGGGTTTCCTAGACTAGAATAGAGAGGGACCCTTGGTCATTCCATGAGTGTAGTGATTTCACTTTTTAAGGGTCATCGTATGCTTGAGAAAGGATGTTTAGCATATTTGGCTCACATTCGAGATTCAAGTGTGGAGATTTCTTCTATGGAGTCAGTGACAGTTATGAGAGAGTTCCCAGAGGTTTTTCATGTAGATTTACCAGGCATGCTATCCGACAGTGATATTAACTTTTGCATTGATTTGGTTCAGGGCACTCAACCTATTTTTATCCCATCGTACCGTGTGGCTCCTGCTGAGTTGAAGGAATTGAAGGAGCCGTTGTAGGATTTGCTTGATAAGGGTTTTATTAGACTGAGTGTCTCTCCTTGGGGTGTGTTGGTGTTATTTGTAAAGAAGAAGGACGGATCTATAAGGATGTGCATGGACTATCGACAATAGAACAAGGTTACCATCAAGAACAAGTACGCGTTGCCTAAGATTGATGATTTTTTTATCAGCTTCAAGGTGCCAAGGTGTTAACCAAGATTGATTTGAGATCTAGCTACCATCAGGTGAAGATTAGGGCACCGGATGTCCCTAAGATAGCTTTTAGGACTCGTTATGGTCATTATGAGTTCTTGGTGATGTCATTTAGGTTGACTAATGCCCTAGTAGCTTTCACATATTTAATGAACTTGGTGTTAAAGCCATACTTGGATTCCTTTTTGATAATATTCATTGATGATATTTTGGTTTACTCCCGTAGCAGATAGGAGAATGAGCAGCACCTGCAGATTGTACTTCAGAATTTGAGGGAACTTCAGCGTTCTGCCATGTTTTTGAAGTGTGAGTACTGGCTGGACTCAGTTGCATTCTTGGGTCATGTTCTGTCTTGTGATGGTATCAAGGTTAATCCTAAGAAGATTGAGGCAGTTCATAATTGACCTAGACCAACTTTAGCTATAGAGATTCGGAGTTTCTTGGGTTTGGCGGGCTATTATCTCCGTTTTATGGAGGGGTTGTCATCGATTGTAGTCTCATTGACTAAGTTGACTCATAAGGATGTTCTTTTCAGATGGTCTGATGAGTGTGAGGACAACTTCCAGTAGCTCAAGAATGCTTTGACTACAACCCCGGTGTTGGTGTTTGCCCATATGTTGTTCATAAAAACCCGAAAAACCGAACCAAACTGAAAACTGAACCAAACCGACTAAAAACACAGATACTTTTTAGGTTTGGTTTGGTTTTGGTTTTAAATTTTAAAACCCGATCAAATTTAGTTTAGTTTTGGTTTTAATAAAAAATAACCGAAAAAACCCGAAAAAACCCAACTATAAAAGTAGCTATATAAATTTATTATTACACCTATATATATGTATATTTTTATATAAAGTTTTTGAAATATTATGGTACATATTAGTCATTTGTATTTTTAATCTAGTTCTTTGCTATTATAATAATCTAATTCTTTGCCTTCTAGTTTGATTGGTAGTTTTCTTTTGCTAAATATAAGAATTTATTTGATGTTAAAAATAATCGATTTTTAATTGAGTACTTAAATTATTCATCACTATTTGAGGCAATTATCATCAATATATCTTGGTAAATAATAGATTTCCTCAAAGAGCAATTAGTTTGATAGTGTTACATTAAAAATGTAGTCGCCGGAATATGCATTTGGTAGTGTATATCTCATATTTAAGAAAAAACTTATAAATAACCAAAAAAATCGAAAAACCGACAAAAATCGAATCGATAAAAAATCGACTTAATTGGTTTGGTTTGGTTCAAATATTTAAAAAATCGACTTACTTGGTTTGGTTTCTTTTTAGGGAAAAAACAATCCAAACCAAACCATGAACACCCCTATGTTCAGGGCCTTATTCTGTGTATTGTGATGCTTCTTGTGTGGGACTTGGCGCTCTATTGATGCAAGATGGTAGGGTGATTATATACGTATCTCGTCAGTTGAAGATCCATGAGAAGAACTATCTCGTGTATGATACTGGAGCTGGCAGCTATTGTGCTTGCACTCAAGATTTGAGCATTGCTTATACAACATGTCATGTGATGTCTACACTGATCATCGAAGTTTCCATCATCTGTTCAAGCAAAAGGTTTTGAATTTGAGGCAATGGAGATGATTGGAGTTGTTTTGTCACAACCCAAAATACCACCACAGGCGTGACGGCACCTAACACCACTTGCTAAGCAAGCCAAACACAAATATGCAGAAATAAACTTTAAAATGATAAGAAAGTCTCATAAGAGAAATAGTATAAATAACTGAAGTTATAATATAATTTCAATACAAATGAATTCACCCCAAAATCTAGTGTCATCGAGCACATGAGCTTTATAGATTACTAACTACAAAGTCAGGAAAAAATTACAGTACTGTTCGAAAGACTAAACAGTAATAACAATAGACAAAGGAGGGGACTTCAAGGCCTGCAGACGGAACTTCAGTGCTACCTTAAAACCACCAAGAAAATACGGATACACAGCTCGGTAGCAACCACAACTATCAGCAACACCTAGATCTACACACGAAGTGCATAGTATAGTATGAGTTAAATGACTCCATGTACTCATTAAGTAGAAAGTCTAACCTCGGAGAAAGCAGTGGCGAGGTTGGCAAAGTTCGATGCTCACTTTCCACAACCAACAACAACAATAACAACAAAATAATATCCAATAGGGGAAAAGCAGCTTAAATAATAATGGGTTCAACCCTAACACGCTAAGAGGAGCAATAGACATGCTTTTTAGGAATATCAGGCAAGGTATCAACTTTTCCATAGAAATCACTTAGACAGAGATTTATCAAGGTAATATGTGATTTCAAACTCTAAACATCAAGTAGAAACATCAAATACCAAATAGTATGAGGAAAATACAACTTATGCATGCATGTCAAATATGCATGCCAAATCAATAATTTCACAGTTAATTCATCAAGTGTAAGCAAATCTCAGCACATTCATAGTGCCTAGCACAAGTACCCCACAATCATACTCTAAGCGCTCTCACATATCCTGGCACACTGCCACTAAATCATACTCTCAGCACTCTCACTGTACCTGGCAAAATGCCCATGGATCATCACACACACACACACACACATGCACTCAGTATTGTACGGGTGCCTGACATAAATGCCTCATAAAGCACATCTCGTGTGCCTGCACCCACAGGTTAATACCTGACTCCGGAGGGGCAGATCCTAGCCGAACCGTTGATTGAATCTAAGTCAACAATTAATATCACTAAGCCCAATATAGGGTCTAGCACATGTATCACCTCACTATCAATACCACTCAGCCCAATGTGGGGTCGGGTGTACACGTCACCTCACTATCAATATCAACACGACTCTATGGCTCAAGATCAGTCATGAATCTGCTCAAGTCTCCATATGCCTACATCTCATAGTATCACAATCAATATACCAACGTGCCTTAGCTCAGCTCATATCTGTGTCACACATGAGAACACCAATAACATGTGAGATGTCATATGAAAAGTGCACAAAGACAGTGATATAACATGCGAATATAATATCATTACTGAAAAATATAACTATGGCTAAGGCAAATAGCTCAAGATAGCAAAACTAGCCCTATCATGTCTCAACAGATAAGCACCGATACATAATTTCTAGCATGAATAATAGCTCACGTAGTCAAACAAGTAGAGAAAATACGGTATCAAAAAGGCATGATAGCAAAACAAGTAATATAATATCCTAAGATCTAACCGGATTATGAATAACCACGGTGCACGTATATACACTCGTCACCTCACATATAGGTCAGCCCCAACATATAACAAATATCATATCCAACAGGGAAATATCCCCCCCCCTCCCCCCCAATCCAAGCCTAGGCAAGACACTTAACCTCATTCGGGCTAATCTTCAACCTCAAATCGCATCAAAACCTCACTCTAGTCCTCCAATAACACATATCCAAGAAAAACGTCAACCAAGAAAGTCGAACATTACTATAAGAAGCAATCCCGATCCATAAAGCTTTGATCTTTTAAAAATCCCAAAAGTTAACCCGAGCCCGCGCGTCCGAAATCCTAAACCAACACCAAATCTTAATAACCCATAATCTTCCGAGTCAAAATATGTGATTTCTTTCAAAATCAAGTCCAAATTAAACTTCACCCCAAAATACATCCTTCTAAGTTATAGACAAAAATCCCAAATTTCACTTTAAAAATCCATATTTTAGGTGTAGAAATCCATGGGCAATCTAAATACAAAATTTGTAACGACTAGACCAGTCATTTTGAGAATCAGTGTCCCGTTCGATGGCTTAAGGTATCGAGTAGCTTCGTATTGTGTATTATAACTTGTCCTAAAAATCGCCTCTTCCCGAGCTCCAAAATTTTGTGAGAAAAAGTGACTAAATCCCGAAACAAGTAAAATGTAATAGTTGTTCTATCCTGAATCAGATGCTAGATGATCTCGAAACTTACCTTGGATAGGTCCAGCACAATTCTTACGAGATTCCACCCAAGATAGCATTTTGAATCACCAAATTTGGCCTTAAACTGAGAGATATATGATATTTTGAAGTTTTTTTAAAGGAAGTCTGAAATTTATGGACGAACTCACATATATAACCGATATTTTTGGAATTGTTGCACCAGAAAATCAGTTCCTTTAAAAAAACTTAGTTTTAGCAAAATTATAACCGATATTTTTGTTGCACCAAAAATATAACCGATATTTTTGCAAAATTAGTTTTAGCACCCCTGAAACTCATCCATAACCTCTCGGACACAAATCATATATGAATTTAAATCATAAAACACATTACGAACATGCTCGCTCACTCAAAACACCGAAAATAGGTAGACCCGATGTTGACCATAGTCAAACTCCAAATTCTTAACCTAACTAATTTCTCAACCAATGACCCAAAATACACCTGAGCCCCTCAGGATACCATCCAATCATACCAATATGTACAAATACATTATCCAAACATGTCCGACGGCTCACCACAAATAACATCAAAATTAAGAATCAAAGATCAAATCATTCTCTTAACTTTCAAACATTCCAATTTCACTGAACGTGTCTGAAACACACTTAAACAGTCTGGATTATAACCAAACTTTGTACACAAATTCCAATAAACTATAAGAACCGATCCAAGGTTTCAAACCCACAATAGGAGTTTTATAATTCCGAAGTCAACTTTCAGTCAAACCTATGAACTCTCCAATTCTTCAAATTGCAAACTTTCGACAAATAGAGCCAAAACCGTCTAGGAATATACAAATTCAAATCCGAACATATGCCCTAGTCCAAAATTACCATACAAATCTATTGAAACTATCAAATCCCGATTCCAAGGTCGTTTACTCAAAAGTCAAACCTTGGTCAACTCTACGAACTTAAGGCTTTCAAGTTGAGAATTACTCTATCAATTCAATCCTGAACCTTCCGGACATCAAAACCAACCATTTATGCAATTCATAATACATCATATGAAGCTATTCAAGGTCTCAAACCTTCAAACTAAATGCTAACACTCAAAACTACCGATCGGGTCGCTACATTCTCCCCCACATAAATATACGTTCATCCTGGAACGTGTCAAGGGTCGTTCCAAAGCTGCCCAAAAACATTGTATAGCTCAAGTGATTCCATGCCACCACAATCGATATAATCCTATTAACACGATCTCAACTGAAGATTCTTTCTTCAACTTTAGCTCATAAGCCTTAGTAACAAATTTCAACATCTGAAACTCTCTTTAAGATATGATTCTTGTATACATACACTGTATCAATCCCCAGAAGCTACATCAAGTTACAAATGAACTCCCAAGATGTAACCACATGGCGTGCCTCATAACTCATATGTCCACAACCATATCTTCTGCCACAATAGTTGTACATTACCAAATCTAGTATCGGTAGTATGCCTCATATCCAATAAAACAGTGGGCCAAACCTTTACAACACTGCTAATGATGAAAAAAATGTTTAGAAACTCATAATAATCCATCAAAATAACAAGTCAGGCACTTCTCTCACCAAACAAGAACCATTCCTAAATTTTGAGCTAATGAATGACATTCTCCTCCCAAATATACCTTATACAAATCCGATTGTACTGATTCAAATTCCAATAATCTCGTCTCACCCAGTATAAGTTGCTCGACTGACATGCCGCATCAAATACCTTTAAGAACCTTATGAGACGCAATATGGGCGCCAAACAAGTAACCACCCGAATATGACCAACACTAGAAAAAGGATAGAATAAAAGAGCTATCCAACATGTTTTACAGATATAACAACCACATATTAATGCCATGAACTTTTCCCACAAAGGGAAACAAAACACACAAAATAAACACAAGGAATCATATAAAACATAAACTCGTTGCACCGTACTGCCCAATCCACATATAATACCTCTGCGGTGCGCAACCCGATCCAAACATATCAATATGCATGGGGATACCCATTGAGCCATAATGCTCATACTCACTAAACACATGTGTATCAACACAATGCACGTAATCTGCATAGACATAACAATGGGGAGACAAATACCATAATGTGTTACAAAAAAGGCAAGCACGTCTATGATGTAATAAGCAAATCAACACCCCAAGAGCCATCTTGCTTGAATATAGCCACAGGCCTAAATAGGGCAACAACTGAATAAATAGTCTCACAACCCATCATGGCATACGAGAGTAACACATGAAATAGACAAGGGCATGAATAACATCAATTATGCCTAATAACACACCTATAGAAAATGTTGCGCTGAATAGGCAAACCCAATCTAGTGTAGAATACAGATTCTCATTAGGTCTACTAATGGGCCTCCAAACCGATCCTGATCATTCCAAAATAGGTCAATAGCTTTCCATAAGTCCATAGTGACCCTATCCATGACACATACAATCAGATGTCAAATCCTAAACATATTTTCGTAGTCCGCAACCAGAGGGATAGTCCACGGTCTCTAACTCTCTGACTTAAATGATTGACACATCATGCATACACAATCATGCATGGGAGATACTCCCATAACCTTCTACACCAAGTAGCAAAACCTAAACTTCAACAACTACCAACTATGCGGTATCTGTAGTACCAGCCAAGCATTCGTAAATCAAGACACAATGCATTTTCCACAGAACACCATTCTCAAGCGATATAAAATAGTGCTAGCATTCTCTCAAACATCTAAAATCTCTCACGATGCCTAAAACTCATGACATTACTTTCAATATTGAACTGCAACCTTGTTCATTCAATCCTAACTCCACACAGCTCATTGCATCTATCATGTTATTATGCAAAAATAGGAGGATTCATAAATATGGTACACACCCTTCAACCAGAAACCTTCCACATAGCTCACTTTAAGGGAAAGTCACAACACGCAACAAACTTCACATGCCTAAAGATGGCACCAACCACAATTCGTGGTCAAAATCATCGCAAACTCTTCGGAATCCATATGCACATAACCAAGCTATCAGAATTGAATCCCTCTAAATCGACCAAGATATGCAGACAACCAAACCCAAAAGTGTTACCTGATAACATCCAAATCCACTACTAAAAAGTAAATGGACACGATCTCATGCAATATAATTTACCCAACTATGAGTCGAGGTCGAATCCCACACAGAATAATATGTAGGCGATTGGGCGTGTAAGAGAATTATCACTTATTATGCTAAGCCAAACACTTATAATATGATTGTGAAAATATTATAGCTAAATGCGGAAATATAAACTAACCTAGAAATCAAATAAAATGATCAATGGCTACAAGCATGGATGCATTGGGAATTACACTCAAGTAACGATCAAATGTATTTCAGGATTTTACAAATATAAGCGAGTTTATGTTAATTAGCCTTGGGTAATAATTCTATATTAGCTTTTTCCGAAGACTAACAAGACTTCCTAATTGAATTATCCCTAAAATAATTAAGAGATTATGCACACTCGAATATGGCTATAAGTAGTTCAATCCTATCCCTAGGTAGAATCTATAAAGTGAGGGTTAAAGCCTCAAGTTCTTGTTAATTAAACTTTCCCAACCCCAAATTATCTTTCCCAAAATCAATTCGAAGTAAATGGGCGAGTCCTAGGGTTAGCTAATCCCTTTGGAAACAATAAAGAACAAGAATAATTAAATAAACAATAACTCACTTCATAATAAATAAAAATGTTCAATACATAAGCACAACAAGATATTTAATCCACACTTTAAATATGAATATTTCCATAAACAAGATTCAAGTGTTGGAAAGAATACTACACACTTAAATATAGAATACTAAGCAAGGAAATGAAGAAATGAGCATAAATGAGTACGCAATTCTCAACCAAAAGCTTCAAATCTTCAAGACCCAAGTGTGTGTGCAAGAACCCTAGCTCCAAAACTTGTCTTCTCTAGTCTAAGAACTGAAAAGTAAGCCAAAGATTTGTTTTCAATAAGCTAGGCCGTGTATTTGTGGGTTTGGAGTTGAAAAAATATGAATTGTCAATCCTGTCCAGGTCTGAAGCCCGTTGACCGCACCTGTAGAAGTATCCTCGCAGGTGCGGCTGCGTAGATGCGGATAGCCTATCGCAGAAGTGAACTTTGAAGGGAACACTGATTTTGTAAAAACAGACTTGCATGCGCAGATGCACAATCGCAGATGCGAACTTTGAGCGCAGATGTGCTACAGCAAATGCGGTGAATCGATTGCAGTAGCGTTTCTGCCTTCTAGGTCTTCTTCCGCAAATGCAGCCATTTCCTCGCGGATGCGAGGTCGCAAAAGCGACCAGTGTTTCGCAGATGCGAAATCATTGAAGAATTTTTCATTGTTTCAACTCTTTTTTGCTCAATTCCACTTCAATTGAATTCAACTCTCTTCGTGGCATCATTTACCTGAAAATCTAGCAATACACACCATAAACAATCTCATATTATAATTAAAGGACTCAAAATCTAAAGAAAAGAGACTAAAATAACTGGTAAAATCACCACTCATCAACACCCCCAACTTAAAGCTTTTGCTTGTCCTCAAGCAAATCAAAACGAACAATTCAATGAGGTTCTACCATTTAATGCACAAGTAGTATTGCTATTATTTACAAACCACATTCTCCAATTAAGCACCATACTTATGGATTTGGTTGATACTAATAATTAGGCTCAAGCATGTGAATCTTAACCAAATAACTCCCTCATTTAGAAACAAATTCAAGAAATGCAAATGAGTTTCAAAATAATCAAGTGACAACAAAAAAGCCTCAAGAAGTGACTCAAAAGAACTTTTCTACTGCATATGCTCAATTTACATAATTCGAAATCTATCAGTGTCACAAATCCATCCTAATCCATGTGCCCTCATAAGAAAGAAAGTCCCAAAATCATCATATTTACAATAACAACACAAGGGACAAATGCACAAAGACACTCACTGTCAACAAAGAATTTCAAGTGTTACAAAATATCATGCCATAAGCTTGCACTTATTTTAATTTGCCGCCTATTCAAGAACATTCAGTTGGAGATCCCATAAGGACTCTTTAAGCTTGTAATGTTGGTTTAGGGAAGGGTCGGATAAGCATTTGGGATACAAGTGGCTACACCCTCCTTGAACACTACTCACATTTGTCTTTCTTTTGCACTTTGCTTATTTTTTAAACCAAATAGCCCTTATTGACATTTGGTTGCCAACATAGAACCACCTTAAAGTACCTCTCTAATTTTCTCAAGACTCCATATTTTTTTTATATATCTAACTACTTTCATTTGGAGTTGAATATCTTCATATAAACAACTTTGAGGTATATGTTTCTACACTCAATGTACAACCTTACCAATTTCCAACTTGACACCAACACCCCCAACTTAGGCTTTTAGCCTCATTCTCAATATTCAAGGAGGGACAGGTTCAAAAGAGGGAATTATTTCACAAAAGGGTAAAGGTTTATAATGAGGTGGCCAAAGAAAAGGTTAATGGCTCAAATGGAGTAAACTAGTAATAATATTTATGCAATGGTAGGCTTGAAAGGCTAAAGAGGCTTTTTCAAAGATCACAAAGAATGCCTAAGGTCATCCCTCCAACCAAACATAATTAACATTAGCATTGAAAGACTAACCGGGCAAGCTCTAGTTGATAGAAGTAAACACAAGAATTATTTTTAACAAGAACTAACATACATGGCACATGAACTAATCAAGACAACTCAATTTCACTTCTTAATAAGAGAATTTAGAGCAATATTATGTCAACTAGTGGTTAAAGAGTCACCAAATGAGCTAAAAAGTTGTCAAATTATTCTTCCCCATGCAACTTACTTTTTCAATTTAAAACCAAAATTCGGAGGGGTATTCTTAATTCACACTTCACATACAAAAGACTAATTTTATTAGTACCAAATAATTCAAAAGTTTCCACATAACAAAACAAGACTAATTCTCTTAAGAAAGTTATCACGCCATCCATCATAGGAAAAAGTCACTCGGTTCAACACAAGAAACATTCCTTGGGAAAGAACCGTAGCATAAAGAAAACCCAAGGAAATACTACTAAAGAAATAAAAATAATATAAACTAAAACTACTAAAGAAGATAAAATAGACACTAAAGACATAAAAATAAAATAACAAAAACTACTAAAGAAAATAAAATAACAAAAGTAACTAATACTAAAGGAACAAAAATAACATAAACTAAAAACTACTAAGGAAAATAAATAAAGAAAGAAAAATAAAATAGAATAACAAAAGTGACTAATATGCAAATATCTAACCAATTACAACTACGCTCAGCAAGAGCACATGATAAGCAATAATAAAATACGCCCGGCAAGGGCACACAATATCCATACCACAACATAAACCTGATAAGGGCACAAATTAAGCATCAATGTACGAATAAAGTATACTCCCTAAAGTCAGCCCCAACTAAAAACATTGTTGTGTCCTCACTACACAATATCAAAATGAAATAAGATTAGTTTGAGGGTCTCCCTGAGGTCTGCATCAGACTAGGAGACTACGGGAGAAAGGCTAATCACTGCCGTGAAGAAATCTCGGTCTCATCATCATCAGTATCATCAGCGTCATCTCCAGCAGCACTCAACATGAAGGAGTACTCTCCGCTATTATCGTCGTCCTCAACAGGTATCTTCCTGTTTGGCTGCCCCCATTTGAAGATGGCCTTGATGCCTCTCCACATCTTGATCATAAACCTGCCCTTCTTCTTGTTTTTCGCTTTCTCCTTTTGGAAATCCGATTGAAGGTCTACATATGCCTTGGCAAAGTCGCCATAGGCTGGCTCGAGTCTGCCAACAGATGATGCCATCTTCTCATGAGACTCTACCTGCTTTTTCTGTGAATCTAGGTAGGTCTTCATGTCTTCCGTGGTAAAGTACTCGGGCCTAGGCTGGGGGTGTGAGGGTCCACTAGGGAGCTGTGACACTAAATCACGGATAACGTGAAGCTGCGAGTTCAACATCCCAAATGGTCCCTCAGGCAATGCTGCCAGTGAGGATGACTCTGATCCGACAACAATGGTGACTTTCCTCTTCTTGCTCTTTACTGCACTACCCTCGCCCGTTACTCTCAACGGATGAAAGGGTTTGTCGGTCGGCAACTAATGATCGGTGCTGCGTACCTCAACCTCTGCCCGCCTATACAATTCGGTAATCAGTGAAGGAAACATCAACCCTGGGATGTCGTCTAGAAAATACACTCTCAGCTCCCATAGGATATAGCGACCTAAATTCACAAGAATGCCATCTAGAATGCATGCAATGATCAAAGCTCTGGTATATGAGACATCTGAAATATTTCCACAGGGTGATACCCTGTTGCAGAGGATGTAGAGCCACATTTTGGCTTCAGCTGTGAAGTCAACCAACTTCAAACCCTTTCTCTTGTTGGCCCATTTTGATCTCATGCTTGCGGGATAGAGTTTAGCAACAAGCCATTCTCCATTGTTGCAATGATCCTTTTCTCGCACCAGCTCAAGTGGATGGTCAGGAAGCCCTAGAATGTCATTGATCTGTTCAGTCCTAAACCTCACTATTTTTTCCCTTATGGTGAGTTATGGGTCGGCGAAGTTTGTACGCTTAAGATTAGCGTAAAACTCACGAACCCACTCCTCATTGACTTTGCACGGAGTAGGCATGAAGCACGACCAACCGGAGGCTTATAGACAGCCATAGAATTCTGGGAGTAGCTCGGCCATTTTCTCCTCGGCGATCCCCTTTTCAAGAATGATCCTTTTTGTGAGAAGGTTGTCATAATACCATCGATGACAGTCAGCATACATACAGTGTGAATTATTAAATTGTTCCTCCACAGCCTCCACTTCTTCAATTTCGTGATCAAGTGGAGCATTTTCGTTCATGTTCGGGTCCATTTTAGCTCAAAGTACCTTCAAAAAATCAAAACAATGTTAGTCGGGCAGTAGAATCATGTTAAGCAATTCAAAACAATACAATTAGGCCAAAGAATCAAGTCGAATGGGCCCCGAAAGCTCCAATTGCAAAGCTACTAGAATTGCAAAATCTGCCCAGTTCCTGCACCTGCAGAAAAACCATCGCAGGTGCGGTCCCGCTTCTGTGGGTTTCCTTTCGCTTCTGCGGTTTTGCCTAGCTCACCAGAAATCGCACCTAAGGAACTTTCAATGCAGGTGCGAGGCCGCATCTGCAATATTTTTTTTCCCTTCTGCGATGTTCATTAGAGGGTTTAAAAGCCCAGCATGTTTCGACTCTTTTCACTTCTAAGCATGATTTTAGCACATAATTTATGCTCAAGAATTCTAAATTAGTGCACTACATGGACCTACGACTCTATTAAACCTGATTTTGTGGTACTTAGCAAACAATTTTCTTTTGGACAATTCGTTGAACAAATTTCAAGCAGTGAGAAATTATGCTTCTTTACACAAATTGGGTACTCAGACTTCCCCTGAAGTTGTTTTTAATCATTAACAGCATACACAAGCACACTCTCAACCAATTTCCATTACTTCTAAGTAGAAGAAGAAGAAGAAGAAGAAGAAGAAGAAGAAGAAGAAATGAGAAGTAGAAGAAAGGAGTAAATGAGGGGACTAAGAACCATACCTGTGTGTCTTGTGTGTGATAATTCGAGTGTGAGCAGATGGTGTGAGAGATGAGAGGAGTTTGAGTTTAGGGGAAAAAAAGTTAGAGTATACCTGATGAAATGAGGGCTTGGTTCATTAAATCTGCCCGATTTTCGCACATGCGGCTAAGGAAGCGCTTCTGCGAAGCCGCTTCTACGAAGCCGCTTCTGCGCTTAAGCTACCGCACTTGCACATGTTGTGCATCTGCGCCTGGATTTCTTCTTCTGCATGAGCGCACCTGCATGATTGTGTCCACAGGTGCGGTTGCACCAGACTTCAGCTGGACAGTTTTGGGCAGCCACTGTTTTGGCTTGTTCCAACACCTCAAACCCCTTAATTCAACTCCAAAATTTCTGAAACTTTGCAGATTAGTCAAAAATAGCATAATAAACTATTCTAAAAAAAATTTCAAAAATGACTAAAAGTTTTGAAAATAATGGGTTTCCTCCCACCAAGCACCGCATTTAACGTCGTGGCACGACGCAGATTAACTTTAACACTTTTCTCGCCACTTGGACGATATGAATTGGGCACCTAACTTGGAATCAAGTTTGTGACCACGAGTGGTGGGGGGTGGTAAGTAGATGATCAAGCCAAACTTTAATTTCTTCATTTTGCATTTCTTGGCTTTCATGTGAGGATTGTCATTTTGCCTTCTTGTTCCCTCAAATTGTAAGATGTATGGCTTTTTCCTTTCCTCCTCGCAATCCCTCATTGACTTATGTAGTTTAATTCCCATATCACCACACCATTCCAATATTGAAAAATGCTTGGAATGTGACATCAAACCTCCAAATTGTAATTCTTCCCGTATTTTGACATCCTCTTTTTCCCACGGACTAGAGTCAATCTCAACAATATTTTCAATAATACCGGCTGACTCTAATTCCATATTTTTCTTGGCACCACTAACAAGCATGGAGTCGGTTGGCGAATGTTTAATTATTGATTCCTCAAAATTAAGCTCACTTTCTTCCTCGATGTTAGACTCTTCTTGATCTCTTTCCACACTCTCAAGTTGGTGGGCATAGTGAGCCTCAACCAATATTTTTATTTGCTTTTCCAAGGTGCGGATATCATCTTCATTTTGAGTTAGTGCTTTTTTTAAGTCCTCAAGTGCCAAGTTGTGCTTCTCCTCATTTTCAAGAATAGCCTCCAACATGAGCATCATCCTCTCATTTTGAGCATTTGAGAGTTCTTCTTGTTTTGATCAAGTGCCAAGGAAGGATTTTCGGCTTCCACATCTAAGGAAGGTTCTTGGCTATCATTCACTTCTGAGGATTTTTGGACCTCTAAAGCTTCAAGCATTTCTCCCATTTGTAAGTGCAACCTTTCAAGCGCCAAATCATTTTGGAGGCTATTTTCCAAAAGCTCCTCCAAGGCATTTTGCTCTTTGTGTCCTCCTTCACGTAGGCATTCTAACACGAGCTTGAACTCTCCATTTTGACCATGCTCAATTTCTTCCACTTCCATATTCCTAAAATTTTCATCATAGCGGGGGATTGGGGAAGGAAAGGACAAATAAGCACAATTATCCCAATGACCATTTTGACGATCACACTTATCACAAATGCTCCATTCATGGGTTTGAGATTGTGCGCACAACCCGCCCTCGGGAGAATTTAAACAATTTTGCCACGAGTGTGGTCCTCCACAATAAGGACAAGGGTCATCAAAGTAAGAACACCTACCATCCGACCAATTTTCGTTATATGATGCCATTTTTCAAAAGTAAGAAAATAAACAAGAATCAACTAAGAAAATAAACTAAGATAAGAAAAATTAATTACACAAATATTTACAAGTTTGGACCAAAGCATGTATGCTTACTTCCCAAACAACTTAAATACGCCAAATTGTTCCCCGGTAATGGCTCCAATTTTGATGACGTCCAAATCTACTACTAAAAAGTAAATGGACACGGTCGCATGCAATATAATTTATCCAACTATGAGCGGGAGTAAATTATCTTTCACAAAATCGATTCAAAGTAAATGGGCGAGTCCTAGGGTTAGCTAATCCCTTTGGAAACATTAAAGAACAAGAATAATTAAAGAAACAATAAGTCATTTCATAATAAATAAAAATCGTTCAGTACATAAGCACAGCAAGATATTTAATCCACACTTCAAATATAAATATTTTCATAAACAAGATTCAAGTGTTGGAAAAAATACTACACACTTAAATATACAATACAAAGCAAGGAAATGAAGAAATGAGCATAAATGAGTAAGAAATTCTCAACCAAAAGTTTCAAATCTTCAAGACCCAAGTGTGTGTGCAAGAACCCTAGCTCCAAAACTTGTCTTCTCTAGTCTAAGGACTGAAAAATAAGCCAAAGATGTGTTTTCAATAATCTAGGTTGTGTATTTTATGGGTTTGGAGTTGAAAAAATGTGAATTGTCAATCTTGTCCAGGTCTGAAGCCCGTTGACCGCACTTGAGGAAGTATCCTCGCAGGTACGGCTCCGCAGACGCAGATAGCCTATCGCAGAAGCAAACTGTGAAGGGAACACTGATTCCGCAGAAACGGACTTGCACGCACAGATGCGCAATCATAAATGCGAACTTTCAGCGTAGATGTGCTACCGCAGATGTGGTGAATCGATTGCAGAAATGCTTTTTTCCTTCCAGGCCCTCTTCCGCATATGCGGCCATTTCCTCACGGATGCGAGGTTGCAAAAGCGACCAGTGTTCCACCTCAATTGAATTCAACTCTCTTCATGGCATCATTTACCTGAAAATCTATCAATACACACCATAAACAACCTCATATTATAATTAAAGGACGCAAAAACTAAAGAAAAGAGACTAAAATAAGTGGTAAAATCACCGCTCATCATTACCACAAAATACCTATAAAGCCCTACTATACAAGAGGAACCAATCGTCCCCCTGCTACTATGCTGATCCCAGCCACTACTGAACGGACATATTACTCATGATCCGCCTTCACAGAAACATCACTCCTACCTAGTATACTATGGGCCTCAATCAAAACTCATCCCAAGTTATCTCAACATCAAATCCCATTGTCTCCCGTAAACTACTTTATTCCCTCTTATACACCTAATAGTACCTCGAACCGAAATACCTGCTTGAAGAGACCTTTTAGGAATCTAAACTATTCCTTCCATCTCGCAAACTCTACCTCGCAGAACCGATAATGATACATAAATGCTCCAAATCTATTTTACAATCCAACGCAAACCTCGAATCCTTAGTCACACATAAATCCAAAAATCCTTAGATGCCACATATTGAATCTTGGATCCATTAAAACCTTCTTGGGAGTCACCCGCCCAGTCCTAGTCTCGAATACATAGCCAATCATGTAAAATGATTAGTGCACTATTAGTACATAAATACTCTAAAAAGAAATAACCGATTGAATCATTTTCCTTGCACACTACCTCTACAAAAGAATTTTGAATATGAGTCCTCCCACAACCTCCATATATAACTAAGGTGAAACATAACACACACCCCGTAATTCATTAATTTCTTGCTCGAATCATCCTCGACGTCATCCTTCTTAGGTCATATCAATTCCATAAGTGTACCTTAGTCCAAAATCTATAACAACACACGACTAGTGTCCCAATTGCCGATGGTAGACTTCCCCACTTGGCTCTAAGCCACAATCACATAATCCAAGAACCCATAATGACTGCTCCTCGTTAACTGCCATGATCCCATATTGCAACACTAAATTTATCAAAAGCTCATGCAACACCAACCTTAACGCACCCCAAATTATCAACCCAATGCGCTCTCAACCTTGTGAGTCGTGCCATCTTTCTCAAGCGATGTGAACCTATATCGTAGAACATGCATCCTACCGAGTAGAAGGTAAAACTTGTCATAAGAACCTCATAAGAAGTTATACAACCCCTTAATCTTCTCACAGGAGATAGCCCACCTGTGTAACTTCGTTTCAACATCATTATAACCTGCTATGGATACAACCACTATGCAATCAACTAATTCCACGGAGTCCATACTCATCCACAGGCTGCAAAAATCATGTTTCATTCCACCAGTGAACAACTAGAAAACCCCTCGACACATCCTAACTCAGATAGTATTATGCACTAGATGATAATCAAACATTCAAAATCCCTTAGTAGCTCAAGCAAACTCTTCTCGTCAAATTCATACTCTCATAATGTAAGAAGTCACCACCAATATGAATGCCCTCAATGGTCCATAATGACCCCAAATGGCATCAAATTCTCCAAAATATGTGGCAACCCTACCACACAACCCATAATGATACTCTCTCACTTCCACACTGGTATAACCATCTTCCGGAGTGAACCACTCGATCTTCGATACTCATTCTCGACCAACTAATTATCAAACACTGTGAAACGTGCTCAATAAAGCTGCCTCAAATCACGATACCTCTCTATATCACCTGGACGAATAGAATACCACAACTATGAGTCTCCTCAAGGATCATCTCCCTCGAATCATTAACACTAGAAACACAAATTAGACCCTGAAGTCGTAACATACCATCCACACTATAGACCACCTCCTTAGCACTACCTCGCAACACCGTGTCCCCGAGGACAAGAAAATGAAAACCATTATACCGACGATCCTTAATGCGCTCAAACAAGCATGACCGTGCATCAACACAAGCGAGAGCTCCATCAAGATTAGAAATACCCAAATCTCGCAAATCTATCAACCAGGGCCTGAACATCCAAAGGCCAAATACCTCGCCTCCACGGGAACAAAATTCAAACTCTAAGTCATGAACCGATTAATCCCTCTCATGGGGTTGCTACTACCACAAGCTGAGGAATCATCCTTTAATTGTTCAACAACAACGCATCAAGACCAACATGAGAATCATCACAATACACTGTATAAGACCACGAACCCATGGGCAACACCAACACTAGGGCTGCAATAGATGGCAACCCCTCCATAAAGCAAAAACAATTGTTTTGCCTCATACACATGGGAAATACACCTCGCACCACATCTGTATCATCATTATAACTCATCAGTGCCCAACTGCTATTGAGTACTCAACATCATTTACGAACGAATGGGAATGAACTGATGATATAGACTTTAAGCCAAGACAAAGATACAAAATCTGGTGTCACTCATTACATAAGCTCTATAGATTACTAGTTGCAAATTCGGAACAAAAATACAATAATGTCCAAAAATACAATAATGTCCGAAAGACTAAATAATAATGACAATAGACAAAGGAGGGGACTTCACGACCTGTGAACGGAACAGCAGTGCTACCTTGAAACCATCGAGCAAATCTGAATACACAACTCGCTAGCAACCGCCGCTATCAGTAACACCTGAACCTGCGCACAAAGTGCAGAGTTTAGTATGAGTACAATCGATCTCATGTACTTCAATAAGTAGCAAGCCTAACCTCGAAGAAAGTAGTGGCGAGGTTGTCAAATTCCGATGCTTACTTTCCACAGCTAACAACAACAGTAACAACATAACAATATCATATAGGGTAATAACAGCTCAAATAGTAACATGTTCAATTCTAACATAATAAAAGGAGAAATAAGCATGCTTTTCAGGAATATCAGTCAAGATACTAGCTTTTCCATAGAAATCACTTAGACAGAGATTTATCAAGGTAAATTGTAATTTCAAGCTCTAAACATCAAGTAAAAACATCAAATACCATATAGCATGAGGAAAATATAACTTTATCCCTTCATGTCAAATATACATGCCAAATAAACAATTTCATAGTTAATTCACATAGTATAAACAAATCTCAGCACATTTATAGTGCCTGGCACAAGTACCCCTGCGTCATACTCTCAACACTCTCATAGTGCCTGGAAAAATGCCCATGTATCATATCACACACGCACTCAGCACTATACGGGTGCCTGACATAAGTCCCTCAAAGCACATCTTGTGTGCCTGCACCCACAGGTTAATACCTAACTCCGGAAGGGCAGATCCTAGCCTAAGCGTGTACCAGATCTAAGTCAACGATCAATATCACTCAGCCTAGATGGGATCTGGCGCACGCGTCACATAACTATCAATACCACTCAGCCCAATATAGGGTCTGGCGTGCGTGTCACCTCACTATCAATATGCTTTATAGCCCGGGATCAGTCATGAATCTGCTCAAGTCTCTATATGCCAACATCTCATAGTATCACAATCAATATACCGCACAGAAGATACCAACATGCCCCAACTCATCTCGAATCCGTGCCACACACGAGGAGACCAACAACATTTGAGATAACATATGAAAAGTGCACAGAGACAGGGATATAACACGCTGATATAGTATCATGACTGAACAAATAAGACTACGGATAAAGCAAATAACTTAACAAAGCAAAAATAGCCCTATTATGTCTCAATAGATAAGCAAATAGTCTAGACATGATTTATAGCTTGAATAATAGCTCACGTAGTCAAACAAGTGGAGAAAACACAGTATCAAAGAAGCATGATAGCAAAACAAGGCATATAATAGCCTAAGATCTACCCTCATCATGAATAACCACAGTGCACACATATACGCTTGTCACATCGCATATACGTCACCCCCAACATCTAACCAATATCATAGCCAACGGGAAAATACCCTCAATCTAAGCCTAGGCAAGATACTTACCTCATTCAGACTAGTATTCAACCTCAAATCACGTAAAAAAACTCGCTCTAGTCCTCTAATCATGCAAACCCAAGCATAACATCAACCAAGACAACAAGGCTATAGGAAGTGATCCCGATTCATAAAGATTCGCTCTTTAAAGAAATTCACAAAGGTCAATAAATGTCAACCCGACCTCGCATGCCCGAAATTCAAAATCAACACCAAAATGCGATGACCCATAACCTATCGAGTCCAAATATGTGATTACATTCCAAATCTGAGTTCAAATCGGTATTCAAAACTCCAAAATATACTTTCTTATCTTGTAGACACCCCCTCCCCCCCCCCCCAAAAAAAAAAACAAATTCACTATCAAAATCCATGCTTTAGGTGTAGAAATCCATGAAAATCATATATATATATATATATATATATATATATATATATATATATATATATATATATATATATATATATATATATATATATACACACACAAGTAGAAATTCTTACCCACAAAGTAGTGATAAAAATATCCTCAAAAATCGCCTCTTCCGACCTCCAAAATTTTATGAGAAAAAGTGACTAAATTCCGAAATAAGTAAACAACTACAATAGTTGTTCTAGTCCAAATCAGATACCAGATTATCTCGAAACTTACCTTTGATAAGTCCGTCATAATCCTTGCAAGATTTCATCTAAGATAGCTTTTTGAATCATCCAATTTGGCCTTACAATGAGAGAGATATGATATTTTAAAGTTTTTAAAAATATTCCGAAATTTAGGGACGAACTCAGGGATATGACTGGTATTTTCGGAATTACTGCACGAGAAACTCAGCAATTGCAAAATCATAGTTTTAACAATAGAAACTCATCCGGAACCTCCTGTATGCAAATCATATTTGCATTTCTATCATAAACTACACTACGAACATGCTCGCACACTCAAAACACCATCGTCTTGACTCGATGTTGACCGTAGTCAAACTCCAAATCCTTAACTTAACTAGTCTCTCGACCAAGGCTCCATAATAAACTCGAGCCCCTCAGGACCCCATCCAATATTACCAATAATTACAAATACATTATCCAAACTTATCCAAATGCATGAAGCACCACAAATAACATCAAAACCAAGAATCGAAAATCAAATCATTCTCTTAACTTTCAAACATTCCAACTTCACTCAATGCATCCGACTCACACTTAAACATTCCGGATTATAACCAAACTTTGCACACAAGTTTAAATAAACTAAATGAAATTATCCAAGGTTTCAAAACCACAATACAAGTCTCATAATACTGAAGTCAACTCCCAGTCAAACCTATGAACTCTCTAATTCTTCATATTTCTGACTTTCAAAAAATATAACAAAATCCGTCTAGGACCATCCAAATTCAAATACGAATATACACCCCAACTCCAAAATTACCATAAAAACCTATTGAAATCACCAAATCCCAATTCCGATGTCGTATACTATAGAGTTAAACCTTGGTTAACTCTTCTAACCTAAGGCTTCCAAGTTTAGAGTCACTCTATTAAATCAATCTCGAATCTTGTGAACATCAAAATCAAACATATACACAAGTCATAATACATCATATGAATCTATTCAAGGTCTCAAACCGCCAAAAAAATGCTAATGCTCGAAATAACCGATCGTGTCATTACATGTTGAAAGACTATGATATCACTATAATGTATCATCCGGGAAAGGCTAATGTGGTGGCTGATGTCTTGAGTAGGAAGCGTAGAGTATGGATATTTTGGCCTTTATACTAGCTATGGAGAGGCCATTGGCCATGGGTGTTCAAGCCTTGGCTAACCAATTTGTGAGATTGGATATTTCGGAGCCTAGTAGAGTTCTTGCTTGTGTTGTAACGCAGTCATCTTTGTTAGAGCGCATCAAGTCTCGCCAATTTGATGATCCTCACTTGTTGGTGTTGAAAGACACAATGCAGCAGGGTAGTTCTATGAAGGTTGTGATCGGAGATGAATGTGTTATGCGGCTTTAGGGTCAGATTTGTATTTCGATTATTAATGGTTTGAGAGAGTTGATTCTTGAATATGGTCATAGGCCACATTATTCTATTCATCCAGGTGTCACAAAGATGTATTATGACTTGCAATAATATTATTGGCGGCATAAGATGAAGTAAGACAAATTTTGGCATGTCTCACGATGCTTGAACCAGTAGGCGAAGTATGAAAATCAGAAACTGGGTAGTTTGACTCAGAGGTCGATGATACCAGAGTGAAAGTGGGAGCTCATTAATATGGACTTTGTGGTAGGCTTACCACATACTTTGAAGAAGTTCGATGTTTTTTGGGTCATTACATATTGACTAAGTCTGCGCATTTCATACCGGTGATGACTTCCTACACTTCAGAGTGGTTGGCTCAAATCTATAACAAAGAGATCGTTCAGTTGCACCAGTGCCCATTTCTATTATCTCAGACTGTGGAATGCAGTTCACTTCACACTTTTGGAGAGATATTCAGTGTGAATTTGGCATGGTGGTGGAGCTCAGCATTGTATTTCATCTACAGATGGATGGCTAGTGCGAGCGGACTATCCAGATCATTGAGGATATGTTGAGGGCTTGTGTCATAGTTTGGAGGCTAGTGGGCGTAGTTCTACCATTTGCGGAGTTTTCCAAACACAACGGCTACCAGTCCAGAATTTTAGATGGCGATGTATGATGCCTTATATGGTAGGCAGTATTGTTATCCTATTGGTTGGATCAACCCCTACGAGACTAGGATGTTGGGCACAAATTTGGTTTGTGATGCTTTGGAGAAGGTGAAGTTGATTCTGGATCGTCTTTGTACAACGCAAAGCAAGCAGAAGAGTTATGTGGACAGGAAGGTTTGTGAAGGGCGAGAAAGTACTTTTGAAAGTTTTTCCTTAGGAGGGCCTGATGAGATAAGGGAATAAGTGAAAGTTGAGCCCAAAGTTAAATGGCCCATTTGAGATCTTAGAGAGAGTTGGGGAGGTTGATTATAGGCTTGCATCCCTCCCAACCTATGAGGAGTACATCCGATATTTTATATTTCTTTGCTTCGGAAGTATCATGAGGATAGGTCACATGTTTTGTACTTTAGAATGGTGGACTTCATGGCGTGCCGATATCCATCATCTCTGACCAGGGTATACAATTCACATCATATTTCTGGAGAGTTGTGCAGCGTGAGTTAGGCACACGAGTTGAGTTGAGTACCGCATTTCACCCCCAGACAAACGGACAGTCCAAGCGCACCATTCAGATATTGGAGAATTTGCTTCGTGCTTGCTCTATGGATTTCAGGGGTTCTTGGTATCAGTTCTTACCGCTTGTGGAGTTTTCCTACAACAACAGCTACCAATCAAGTATTCATATGGCTCCTTATGAGGCCCTATATGGAAGACGGTGTCATTCTCCAGTTGGTTGGTTTGATCCGGGAGAGGCCAAGTTATTGCGCATAGATTTGGTTTGAGATGCCTTGGAGAAGGTCTAGTTGATCCAGGATCGGCTTCTTACAACCCAATATAGATAGAAGAGTTATACGGATTGGAAGGTTCGTGATGTTGCTTTCATGGTTGAAGAGCTATTCTTGCTCCGGGTTTCACCTATGAAGGGCGTGATGAGGTTCGGGAAGAAGGGCATGTTGAGCCCTAGGTATATCGAACCTTTTGAGATTCTTGAGAAGATTGGTGAGGTGGCATACAAGCTTGCATTGCCACCTAGTTTTTCTGGGGTTCTTCTGGTGTTTCATGTTTCTATGCTTCGGAAGTATTATGGTGACCCGTCTCATGTTTTAGACTTCAGTACTCTCCAATTGGACGAGGATTTGACTTATATTGAGGAGCTGGTGGCTATCTTGGATAGACAGGTCCGAAAGTTGAGATCAAAGAACATTGCTTCAGTGAAGGTTCAATGAAGGGGTCATCCAGTCAAGGAGGGAACTTGAGAGACTGAGCATGACATGCAGATTCGTTATCCTCATCTATTCACCAATTCAGGTATGTCCTTATGCACGTTTGAGGATGAACGCTTATTTTAAGAGGGGGAGAATGTAATGACCCGATCAGACATTTTGAGTAAGTGTGCCCCGTTTCCCCTTTTGATGCTTCACACATGCATGTTTATGATTTTATGACTTGCGAGGTTGGTTAGTTTCGTTCTGAGAAGCTTTTGGGTTGATTTGGACCCTTTGATTCTTTACTTAGAAACTTAAAGTAGAAATGTTGACCAAATATTGACTTTTTTGTGAAAAAGACCTCGAAACGGTGTTTTGATGGCTCTGATAGATTTGTATCATTATTTTGGACTTGGGCGTATGCCCGGAATTGATTTAGGAATTCCATAGGTTGATTTGTGTTGTTTTGCCAAAATTTGGGAATTTGAAGTTGAAAAGTTTGACCATAGGTTGACTTTTAGTTATCAAGTTCGGTATTTGATTTTGGGACTTGGAATAGGTATGTTATGCTATATAGAACTTTTCTGCAAAATGTGGTATCAATTGGAGTTGAATTGATAGGATTCAGACGTCTAGTTGTAATTCTAGAGATTCTTGAACATTACTTTGAAACTTATACGTTTTAGTGTTTGATTCGTAGTTTCAGATTTCTTTTGTGTTTTGATTGCGCGAGCGAGTTCGTATAATATTTTTAGACTTGCGTGGGTGTTTTGTTTGGAGCCCCGAGGGGTCGGATGAGTTTTGGACATGTTTTAGAATGGATTGAATTGAAATTTAATTGCTGGCGTTACTGGTGCCCAGTTATCGCAATTGCGAGCACCAGTCTTGCAATTGCAAAGGTAGCAGTGGGGGTACAGATGTCGCAGTTGTGACTTCCCCTTCGTATTTGCGAAGTCAGCAGGATTTTGGCTTGGTCCGTATTTTCGAACATTTGTATGCTTTTGTAAGGTTCACAACTTCGCAATTGCAAAGCATTTTGTCGCAATTGCGATGATCATTGAGGTTGTCAGAGTTCGCAAATGCGAGCCCTGGTCTACAATTGCGAGGGTTCACAAATATGAACCCTGTGTCGCAAATGCGACATCTCCAGCTAGTACAAAGGGCCGGGAGACGAGATTTTTCAAAACATTCTCTCATTTTTTTAACCCTAGACTCAGTAGGAAGTGTGTTGGAGAGGGGATTTTCATCTATAACCTTAGGTAAGGGATTCTAATATATTTTCATTCATATTCCATCAATATATCTTAGATTTTAACATCAAAATCATGTAAATCAAAGTGAAAATTTGTGAAATTTATCCATTTGGACTCGAATTTTGAAACTAATCACATATATGAACTCATGTGGTCATTGGTAGTTGGAATCTACCGTTGGACCCGGGTTTTGACCGGGCGGGCCCCGGGTTGACTTTTTCGGAAAAGTGTAAACACCATAGCTTTATCAATTGTAATTGATTTCTCTTGCATTGTTTGAAGATATTAAGTCAATTTTTGGTTAGATTTGAGCCGTATGGCGACGGATTTTAGGGGGAAAGCTATTTTCGAGGGTTGAATTGGCCTAGTTGAGGTAAGTATCTTGCTTAACTTTGTATGGGGGAACTACCCCTTAGAATTTGGGATTGATTGTGTCGTTTGTGCTATGTGAACGCCAGGTGACGAGTGGGTACACGTGTTATATGTGATTTTTGACCGGTTTAGTCTACTTAGACTCTTTCGATACTTTAATTGAATTGCCATATCATATTTTAATTCTCATAGCCAATTTATTCTTACTTGTGATTAGTCTATCCTTATATTCCTAAATGAATCGTTAACACTTGTTCTACATCCTAATTGATAAATTGCTCTCATGCTTTAGTTGAACTTGTTGCCTCTTTTATTGTCACATGTTATCTCTTTCATTGTTGATTATCATTATTTGAGGTTATTGTTCATATTATCTCTTTCGTAGTTGATTATCATTATTTGAAGTTATTGTTCATGTTATCTCTTTCATTGTTGATTTCCATTATTTGAAGTCATTATTACACATTATCTCTTCCATTGTGAGTTATTCTAATTTAATAGCGTGGTTATACATTATGTCTCTCATTGTTGAGTTATTGGTATTGAAGTTGTGAAAGTCATTATTACGTTGAGGCAAAATTGTTTATTGTTGAGACATCTTTGTTGTTGAGCATTTTACATTCATTGTTGTTGTTGATATTCATGTACACAATGTGGTTGAGCCGTGAGATAATATTGTGGAAAATATTAATATTGTTGATTAATGGCAAGTTGTGACATGTGGGCACTTGTGGTGCGAGTTGCTATTGTGATGTGATATTGACGCGCATGCAGCGATATAAGGCTAGGGAATAATGTGCATACGGCGGCATAAGGTGGGACTTATGTGCGTGTTATTTGTAAGGGAATTACGTGAAGCCACACGGCATCATAAGGTAGGCTAAAGTGCGTGTAGCTATTTCGATAAAACTGTTTTCAAAATAATTTAAATGTAAGGATCACACGGCGGTATAAGAAAAGATTGTGATTGAGTTTGTGAATTGTGAATACGATGCAGTACCTCAGTTGTGATTCTTGATATATACACGAGGCGGTACCTCGGTTATGATACTTATTGTACACAAGGCGGTACCTCGTTGTGATTCTTGTTGTTTATCTCATGTTGCAAAGAGTTTTGGTGGGAACACTTCTTGTTGTTTTGTTGTTCTTTGTTCTATCAGTCATTGTCCGTATATGATCATTGTGGTTCCCTTTAATTAATTTCTTTATGTTATTCCATGCTTAAAATTCCTCTATTAGTTCATGCTATTAACTTGTTTCGTAGTAGTTATTTCTCCGCCTTCCATTATTTATCCTTATCACGTTTTCATACTATTTATTTATATCCTAGTAGGTGTCTTGACCCGGCCCCGTCACTACTCTACCGATTAGGTTTGATACTTATTGGGTACCGTTATGGTATACTTATACCATGCTTTTGCACATCTTTTTGTGTAGATCCAGGTACATTTGTTCGAGTTGGACGTTAGTGATCGACTGTTAGCTGCTTTTCGGAGACTTCAAGGTATACTTGCTCGACGTCCGAAGGCCTCGGTGTCGTCTTCCCTTATCTTTACTTCCTGTAATATTTTCATTCAGACAGTGGTGTAATAGACATTCTAATATTACTCTGTAGAGATTATGACTCAGTTCCACCGGTTTTGAAAAGTGTATTATTGAGATTCTATTACGGGAGATTATACGAGTTTGTTAGTCTTGCTTTAGTATTTCTGTTAATTATTTCTCTCAAGTTAATATTAAATATTAGACTTACCTAGTCGTAGAGACTAGGTATCATCATGACATCCTATGGAGGAAAATTGGGGTCGTGACATCTACACTTCTTGTACAGATCCCGGTCTTGATCCCCGCGGTGCGTAGAGGAGTTTGCTCGGATAGACTTGCCAGGAGACCTGAGGGTAGAGCTACTTGGCGTTCGCAGTCTCTAAAATCCCCTTCAACCTTGTTTCAGTGTTTATTTTGTTTCAAATAGTTGTATTTCGTTCAGTCCATATTTGTAGTATTCTAGTTGTTCATGTATTTGTGACACCAGATTTCTGGGATTGGTATAGACTATGTTACTTTTAGTATTTATCTCATGTATTTTTGAGTTTATCAATCGTTAATTATTACTGTTCTACTTTTAAATTGTTAAAATAGTAAATTAACTAGCTAACATTGAATTGCCTATCAAGTGGATGTTAGGCATCATCACGGCCTCATGGTTGGGATTTCGGGTCGTGACAATAAACTTTTTAACTTTTAAGCTATTTTTGAAGTTACCTATTTCCATTGTTATTGGTGTATTCTTGATAGATGATTACAAATCAAAATGTTCTTATTTGTGATTTTTGTATAAAATGTCTCGTATATGATTACAGTTTAAAATTGACTTACTTATAAAATTTGTACATGTTATTTAAATAATTGCATTCATAAGTAAAAAATTAGTTACCATTCTAAAATAATATAATTCCCTTATCTCGTAAAAAGGTTCTCTCTTTCTTGTTATTTAATTGTTCAATTTTTGTTCTATTTAAACATATTATTTACTTTATACTATTTCAGCGTATCATCTCGCTTGATTTCCAAAAAAGAGGCAATTTTTTATTGTCCAGCTCAATATCGAAAACAAAGGAGCATCCCACAGTAAGGTAAAATTGCCTAATTTGTTCAAACCTCATGACTGTCTATCTTGGTCCCGGAGAATGTGACTTTGTGTCAAATTTCACACCAGATTTTGAACTTGACCGTTAACATATTTTCTTAGTACTTTGTTCAATTCACCTGATTGAAGAAAGCACTTTGACCAAGTAATTAAGAAAGAGGCTATCGGCATCATGGCTGCATTTCATAGCTGAAAAACTCTTCAATAAGTTTTAACTGACTTATGAAAATGCTCCCAATTATGAGATTAAGAGAATAGTGAGATTTTTCAGTGTGAATTATAAAATATTCAATTAACTCGAGTTACCTTTTAACACTCATTTTTCCATTTCATTTAAATAAATGTTATATTATTTGACGTCAAATACTATTATACATAATTCGTTCTTATTATAGACAATTTATTTATTAATAAACTTAGCTAACACGTGCAACACACGTATATTGAAACTAGTAATAACTAAAATCATATTCCTCCAACATGACTTTGTGTTTTCATCAATATATATATATATATATATATATATTCTTGCTATTCTATTAGTGAAGGGAGGATTTATATTCTAACTACTAAGAAGGGACATTTTTTGGTGGCAAAATAAATAACCTGAACCAAAAAAGGATATATTTGGTATGACAGAAGTAACTTTTCAAAAACATATTTTAATGAACAAGTAAATTTCTTAGTGTTTAGTTACAAGAAATTGTAAATATTTGCAATCAAAATGGGAAAAATGACTCGCCTAACTTATGGATAGAGGTAATTTTTCATATAACTATTTTGACATTTAACTTTATATTACTTGCTTCAACTTACACTTGGACATTATTATTAATGTTTTCTTTTTTTGAAAAATTCAGAGAAAAACCGTTATCGCTATCCTTTAGGTGCACACTGGGTAATCTACTCACTGTGCAATAGCTCGCAGCGCACTGGGCAATAGCTCACAAACTACACAAGAGATGCAAACCGCACTAGATATGTTCAGTACGATGGACTATAACTGGGGAAGCTGCTGGTGAGGGGAATCGATCTCAGGTCTCCCTGTGGACAATAAATTTGGGTCAAGAACATAATCAAGACCGAAAATATTGTAACAATCGTAGTACTTGATTTCAAATAATATGAGTGTATAATCTCTATGAATCCTCTGATTCTTCTTTCCAACAGTAAATAAACTCAAGGCCTTTGAGCTTGATCTTGAATCTATAATTGTTGTCACGAATGATGATCTTGAATTCAACTAGCACAAACTTTGATTTGAACTCGTACTCCTTGAATTTTGATTTGTTCTTCGTTCTTGAGTTTGAACTTGATTTCTTGAACTTGATTGCTTGAAGCTTTAAAACTTTGTAGAGAAATTTACGGCGTTTGATCCACGAGCTTTCTCTTGCTTCTTGTTATAACTTCTGGTGTCTTTTTTGAGTTATGAAAACCCCTATTTATAGTTATGAAAGAGAAGAGTTGTGATGAGAACAAACTCTTTCCGACAAATCAGATTAAAGCGTGACGAGACCGTATTTGATTGGCCAGAACATGTCACTTGCACATGTGGCGCAATTTCACTAGCGTTCTAATTTGACTTGGCACGCCTTGTCATTTTGACACATGGCATGATCCTATTGGATCTTCCGTTTGACTCGGTGTACCACATACCTTGACACATGGCACCCAACTGGATCTCTAGGAAAATGATATATTGGGCTTAGTGAAGTGGGCTCATCATCCTTTGTCAAATTTAATAGGCTAGCCAATAAATTTGGACTTTTTTATTAAACCACACATATTGAACTTATATGCTAATCCAATTATATTATCCCCATAAATATATTTCGACTAATATTTCTAGAATTCAAAATAACCAAATTTAATTAATGAATTCTAAATTCAATAAATTTTAAATGTCTACAAATAGTCCTACTTCAAGACTTGTCGAGGTGTAAATTCGTTTAACTTGGGAGGCAAGACTGGGACTAATATCAAATGGTCATACTTGATCTCTTGTGTCAAATTGCAGTAACAACTGCTTGCCAAAATTTCAAAGTTTCCTAACTTAATGAATTCCAAAATCGTTCCTCTCTTTCTTTATTTTTGAACGATTTGTATATTTCGTTAAGTTGCGAACTTTCAGCTTAAGGGAATTGGTTACTTACGTAATGCATTCCACAATACTATAACTTGCCACCAAAGCATGATACCTGAATTCCTTCTGACATGGCCCACTTGAGCCAAATATGTAACGACCCGACCGGTCATTTTGATTTTTAGTGCGTTGTTTGGTGGTTTGAGGCCTTGAGTAGCTTCATTTTATATATTATGACTTGCACGCATGGTTGGTTTCGATTTTCGGGAAGTTCGGAGTTGATTTGGAAGGATAATTCTTAATTTCAGAGCTTTAAGTTGGAAAAGTTGACCAAGGTTTGACTTTTGAGTAAACGAACTCAGAATAGAGATTCAAAGGTTCCAATAGGTATGATGATTTTGAACTTGGGCGTATATTCGGGTTGAGTATCGGATAGTCCAGGAGTATTTCGACGCTTAATGTGGAATGTTAGAATTTCGAAGATTTTAGAATTTTCTAAGTTTGATTTGAAGTGGAATTTGATATAATTGTTGTCCGTTTGGGATTCTAAACCTTGGAATATGTCCGTATTATGATTTGAGACTTGTACGTAAAATTTGCATCATTTTGGAATGTTTAAGTGTGATTCGGACGCGACTGACGAAGTTTGAATGTTTGAAAGTTAAAAGAAGGATTTTGATCGTCGATTCGTAGTTTGGATATTATTTGGTGTGATTTCAGGCCTCGAACAGGTCTGTGTCATATTTTGGGACTGGTTGGTATGATTAAACGGGGGCCTCGGATGAGTTTCGGGTGGGCTACAGACCATTTCTCCATGTTTAGATTGTTGTTTCTAATGTCTGGTGCTTCCTTCTTCGCGATCGCGAAGAAATGGTCAGTTCGCGAAGGTCTCGTGGGCATCAGGTAGTTTGTACTTCGCGTTCTCGAAGAAGGACTCACATTCGTAAAGCTCTGGGTGGCAGTGTATCGTGATCGCGGGGGTGAGGCCGCGATCGCGTTGAAGGATAGGCAGGAAGGGGCACCAGGTGCTTTGTCCTACACGTTCGCGACGGTTTGGTCGTGTTCGCATAGGGACTATTGAGTTGACCACCGCATTTGCGATCGGGGTGTGGCGTTGGCGAAGAACGATTTAACAGCTGGTCGAGGTTGGTCTTCGTGATTGCGAGGGTTTGTCCGTGATCACGAAGAAGGGAATTGCTGCTCAGACTTGTTTTAAATCGGGATTTGGCTCATTTTTATCTCATTTCTTCTATGGAAGCCGACTTTGGGGTAATTTTGGAGTACCATTTTCATCATCTATCATGAGGTAAGTGATTTCTACATATTGTGAGTTAAATATACAGATTTAGACTTGTAAATTCAAGAATTTAAGTGGAAATGTGGGATTTTTGGTAGGAGTCCTAGAATTGATATTTTCGAGTTTTGACCACGATTTTGGGCATGCAATTGAAAATAAATTATATATTTTGGCTCGTGGTGCAATGGATAATATTTATCTTCAAAACCTTTTTGAATCTGAGCGCGTGGGCCCGAGGGTTGACTTGTTAACTTTTTGAGCGGAGTTGGGAATTGTTAAAATTTTTATTAATTATGAGTATTGGAGTATATTTTTATTGGTTTTAATATTGTTTGACTAGTTTCGGATCGATGGGCATCGGTTTGAGGTGTTAGAGAGGCGTTGGAGCCAGTTATGGAACTTCAGAGCGAGGTAAGTCTCCTATCTAACCTTATGAGGGCGAAACTACCCCGTATGTATTAAATTGTTATGTGATACTAGTTGTGGGTGCTATGTACGCACGAGGTGACGAGAGTCCATACGTGGCTAAAATCATATTTGAATGGGTAGACTTTGTACTTTATCATGTAATATTTGAATTATTTGAACTTAATTTGCTAGTTTAATTACTTGGACTTATAACTGAAATTCGAGTTGGGAACACGTTAGGCTGAGCTTTATCATCTTGTGTTGTTTCGCGAGATATTCAATAGACGGCAAAAGTTATATTTACATTATGCTCTTGTACCTATGTTGCAAACACGTGGCCCATAATTCGATAAGTTGTTTCCTTTTCCAGTAGATCGGGCCGAACGTCTCGGAAGTATATTGAGATGCATCTACGGTTCACGCCGGTCGACCCTCGGCAGTGTACACACTATTCTGGATTGGGCCGTATGACCTCGGCATAACTCGTGAGCAATATCGCTAGGAGTCCGAATATTCATGAGATTCCCCCTTTGATTGAGACCTGGCATTTATATGGTATTCCTTATAAGTTTGAGATTGGCACTTGATATTTCTGATATGTTGAGATAGAATACAAGGTTTAAGAGATTTATATCGTCAAAGGAAATACTGGAGGATTATGTTAGCTACAGTGCTTACCTCATTATTATTGTTGTGTTTTATATCTGTTTATAATTTATTATATTATTTTATTGGACCTCTAGTAAGTGATGTCGACCCTCGTCACTATTTCTCCGGGGTTAGGCTCGATACTTACTGGGTACGCGTTGATTTACGTACTTATGCTACACTTCCGCACTTATTATGTAGGTATATCATTGATGGTCATTTGGGCGCAAGGGCGCAACTATTGAGGGGACTTTAAGGTGAGCTGCATCCTATGATACGATCTGCAGCACACGGGTCTCCATCTTGTTCATTTATGTTGTCTTGTCTATTTTATATTTCAGACAGGTGTTGTATTATTATTGTACTTTCTACTATTTTTTTATGCACTTGTGACACCGGATTTTGGGATATTCAAGTTGATGTTAATGGTTTTGCGTTAATATTGTCACTTTTTATTTCAATATCTTACTGATATTATATGTATCTATGATTTTAAATGCACTAAATTCTTTAATTAATAAAACATATCATTTCAAATGAAATAAAAAGAATAATTATTTAGATAGTGCATTGTTGGCTTGCCTGACGGCGATATTGGGTGCCAAAATGACCTATAGTGGGATTTGGGTCGTGACAGCTTGGTATCAGAGCTCTAGGTTCACTTAGGTCTCACGAGTCATGAGTAAGTCTAGTAGAGTCCTGCGGATCGGTACAAAGACATGTATAATTATCTTCGAGAGGCTACAAGGCTGTTAGGAGAACTTCCCTTCTTGCTTCCTCCTCGTGCAAGTTGATTTCATTGAAGCTTATGTCTTCATTTCCTTCTTACTCATTCTTATACGATGTTGAGCACCTGTTATTAATTAGGCATCAAGGAATTGCAGTGGTGCTGCAGATGTGGTGCAAGATATTTTTCCCTGCATATTCTGGCGGGCTATTATCGTCGCCTTATGGAAAGGTGTTCTGTCACCTACGATTTCGCGGATATGCACATTGTATTGTGATGTTGATGTATTGTTACCGTGCGGTGTTGGCGTAAATGGTAGGATGCTTTTTATGTGTCGCAGCGGTGAATGACTAGAGAGGAGGATTATTCGGCTCATGGTTTAGAGGTTTGACATTTATTCCCGGCGGAGGGGAGGCAACTGGACTACGGATGTTCAAGCATTAGTTAACGGAGTTGTGAGAAGGGGTATTTCAGAACTTGGTGAAATTATCATTTGTGATGGGGTGTTGTCGTCCTTGTTTGAACGCATTAAGGCTAGTCGGTGTTATGGTCTTCTTTAATTTGCCTTCGGGGTAGGGTGTTGTGAATGGTGCTTAAGAAGTGGTTATCAGAGATGGCAGTGTCTGGCGCATTCATAATCGAATCGATGTTTCTAGTGTTGATGGCCCGATAAAGATGATCTTCATGGAAGCTTAGAGTTGGTGGCAATTTTTTTAGTTTAGGTGCCACAGAGATGGATTATGATTTGAGGCTATATTTTGGCAGCGGAGTAGGAGGAAGGACATGGTGGGATATGTGTCCCGGTGGTTGAATTGCTAGCAGTTTGAGTATGAGCTGCAGAGATCAAGTAGTTCGCTTCGGAAGATGGTTAACTCGGAGTGGGAGTGTTAGCGTATCATATGAATTTTGTGGTAGGATAGCCACATGCTTTGAGGAATCAAGGTGCGAGCTGGGTCATGGTGAACAAAGGACTAAGTTTGTGTATTTCGTTTGAGATGGTGGCTTTTATATCTAGGAAGTTCGAATTTGATGGAAAGAGTTTGCTTGGGATGTAGAGGAACGTGAGTGCTAGATTACCGTTTTGGGGTGTAATATGACTTTGAGTTATGAATGCATTGTTGGACCTTCGGTTGATGTTAATGTAATGAATGGATTCTTGTGTCTGGCGGGTGACTGTGGACATAGGAGAATTAACTAATTTCATAATAGATGTAACTACGACAATGTCATTGGAGGATGTTGATATGGAATTACACAGGTGGGCTATCTCCCGTGAGGTGTTAGGGCTGCATGATTTCTGATGAAGGTCCTATGAAGAATTCTATTTTCTATCCAATATGAAGTATGTACTACAATGTGAGCTGGTATTGCTTGAAGAAGATGGTGTAGCGGTCGGGAGGTCGAGTGTGCCTTTGGGGATGATAATTCGAGTTATGTTATGAAAGGTTTATCAAGAGATTTCAAGGAACTTGGCGACGTGACGGTGCAAAATCATGGTAACTGAGAAGGCTTAGTCATTGTGATTTATGGATTTATGTGATTATGGCTTAATGTTAAGTGGGGGAGCCTACCGTCTACGATTGGGTCGCGTGGTTATGTGCCTTGGCAGTATCGGGTTATCGGTGTGTTGGTGGATTAGTTATGATCAAGGGAATAAAACGACAAAGGTAAGTCGAGCAAGGAATTTGATGGTTGTGTGCTACAATTTCACCTTATTGATGTGGGAAGTTTGTGAAATGACCCGCATTTGATACCTCTTCATGAAGATAATGTGCAAGGAAAGAGATTCATTCAATTGCTTCCTCTAGGGTATTTGTGTGCTAATAGAGCACTAGTGTTTGGTTATATACTCGGGACCTATTCAGAGTGGGTGACTCGTTCTAGTAGGTTCAAGAATTAAGGTGTAGTGCCGAAGGATTTTGGGTTCATTGTGTGGTTAAGGATTGAGTTTTACAGCGGATTATGAAAGGGACTTGGAGTATTTATATGTTAGCACCGGGGTCTGCGGTGTGGTGTTAGAAATATGGAAAAACCAACTTCAGATTCGCAGAAGATCTTTCAGAATGGGTGTATCAGTTAGAGATAGTATTGAGCACATGCGGAGGGTATAAAATGGCTTACGGGCATTTAAATGACATGGTCTCATGATTTGGGTCACTCGGGATGAGTGTTATTTGAGGTCTATTGCGTGTTTGAATAGAGGTGTTGTTTCGAAGGCAAGTCAATAGTAAATCAGAAGAAGTTGAATTAGTTAATAGTGGTATGAATCAATATGGTTAAGGAAATGGTCGGTTCATTCGGTATGGTAAGGTTAATCAGGTATTTGTGGTTGTACGTGCGGGCTTGACATCCGCCATAATTTGATTGATTTGGGGGTATTTGATTCTGATGGATTTGTTATGTGTAAATGGATCCTGGAAGAATTATGGTGGTTTAGAACACGACTTGAGTTCTGTGTCTTTTGCGGTTATTGGAATTTGGTTGTGTGTTGCAATTGTTCTTCTGAAATGAGTTCAGTGAAAGGTTTTGAGCCGATGAAGTGTTTATTCTACTGGTGGTTTAGGAGTTATGATGAAATTCTTGTACTCTCGCGTAACAACATGATAGGTGTAGTGAGTTATATGGAATTGAGATTGAAAGGTCAAGGTTGCGGTTTAGTATTGTCGAGGATGTCACTAGTTCAAAGAAGCGGCAGAGATTTCAGACTTTCAGATTATACTGGCGCTATTTTACTGTGTCCTGAGAATGGTGTTCTGTGGAAGAAAGCATTGTGTATTGAATTGCGGGTTCATGATTTGCATTATAAAAATAATATGGTTGGTAGCCATAGATGTGCAGATTTTACTACCTGGCGTGGAAGGTTGTAGGAGGGTATCCCACGTGGTGATCGTATTGGTGTGCTGTGTTAGTAATATAAGTTTTAGAGATTGAAATCATATATGAAGATTCTGGTACTGTCGTTGGTGGGAGAGTTTACGTCTAAGGGACACTCTATTCCTTTGGTTGTGGATTGTGGAAGTTTGTTCCAGATTTTACTGTCAATCGTATGTGTCGCGAACAAGGTCATTGTGGGTCTTTGGGAGGTTATAGACCTATTTGGGGATGATCAGAGTCGGCTTGTAGTCCGTTAGTATATCTAATGTGAATGTATACTCTACTTAATGTCGGATGTGTTCATTCAGCATAACATTGCTTATGGAGGAGTCTTTGGGCATAAGATGTTATTCTTGCCGTCAGATATTCTATGTAATTATCTATTATGCCATGTGGCTTGTGAGATGACTTGATTATTCGCACATGTGTTGTGATCATGTGTAGCTTGTGGTGTTATATGAGCGAGATGGTTCTCGAGATATAGGTCGTTTATTGAACCTTAGTCGTGCTTGGAATTTTGTTGCGCATGACGCTATTTGTCTCCCCAGGGTTGTGTTTATGTACTTGACATGGTGGTGGTCAATACTCAGGCATTTCATGGGTATGAGCATTGTGACTCGGCAGGTATTTCCTTGTTGATTGATATGTGTGGATCAGGTGGCACACTGCCACATGTATGATGTGTAGATTGGGTTGCACGCTGCAACAGTGAGATGTTGTGTACGTATCTTTATACTTTTCTTGTGTGTTTTGTTTCTTATCTCTGAGTTAGGTTCGTAGTATCTGTTTTGTTATTGTATTCGTTACGCGAGTCGGACAGTCCTGGATTCAGGTTCGTTTTACCTTATTGGTCATATTTGAGTTGTGACTTGTTGGTGCATTAATGATGTCGTATGAGATCTTAGATAGTGTTTGAGGTGTTTTACTGCCCAGGAAACGTGTACTAGGTGAGACGAGCTTGTGGGACCTGGAATAAGTGTAATCAGATTTATATGATGTATATTAGAAGGAAAATGTCACTAATAAATTCAGAATAAGGCAATGGTTCTTGTCAAGCGGAGAGGCTCCATGAGTATTGATTTGGCGGGTGGTTATGAGTTTCTACAGGTTTCTTTCATCATTTCAGTGTTGTGAGGGTTGGAACAGGGCTTATACGTGTTATGAGGTATACTACGGGCATCAGGTCCGTGAACTTGCAACTATTCTGGTTGGAGGATATTATTATAAGTATATGAATTATGCGGGGCAATGTGTGATTACAACATGGGTGGATGGTCATGTTGTGGTTCAGAATGTTGAGATTGATACGGTGTTCGTATCTTAGAATTAGACCTTCTAGGAAATTTCGGATGTTGGAATTTGGTTATAAGGTTTGGTAGTAAGGTAGCCGGAAGGATCTTCAGTCTGTCTTTAGCTAATGTGCTCATATTGATTGTGGTCGCACAAGTAGGCGCGCGTGGTGTCAAATAGTGATTTTTGGGAAACTCCGGAGCGGTTCTTTGCACGTTCGAGGATGAACGTATGTTTAAGTGGGGAGGGGGGGGAGAATGTAACGTCCCGACTGATCGTTTTGAGCTCTAGTGCATCGTTCGGCGGTTTGAGGACTTGAGTAGCTTCACTTTATGTATTATGACTTGCACGCGTGGTTGGTTTCAGGTTTCGGGAAGTTCAGAGTTGATTTGGAAGGATAATTCTTAATTCGGAAGCTTTAAGTTGGAAGAGTTGACCAAGGTTTGAGTTTTAAGTAAACGACCTTGGAATCGGGATTCGAAGGATCCAATAGGTTCGTATGATGATTTTGGACTTGGGGTATATGTTCGGATTGAGTATCGAATGGTCCAGGAGCGTTTCAGCGCTTAATGTGGAAAGTTGGCATTTGGAAGATTTTAAAATTTTCTATGTTTGATTTGAAGTGGACTTTGGTGTTATTGATATCCGTTTGGTATTCCGAGCCTTATGATATGTCCTTATTGTGATTTGAGACCTGCATGTAAAATTTGGCATTATTTTGGAATGTTTAAGTGTGATTCGGATGCGTTCGACGAAGTTTGAATGTTTGAAAGTTAAAAGAAGGATGTTGTAATGATCTGGCCGGTCATTTTTAGTATTTTAGCCCCGCTCCCCTATTTATTGCCTCCTTTATATTATATTGTGGTTATGTGACTTTCCGGGGTGGTTGGTTTTGGTTTCGAGTGCGTTTCGGAGTGAAATGGGACACTTAATCCCAAAGTTGGAAGCTTAAGTTGAAAGAGTTTACCGGAGTTTTACTTTTTTGTAGACGACTCTGGAATGGAGTTTTGTCGGTCCCAATAGCTTTGTATGTTGATTTTTGACTTAGGAGCCTGTTCAGATATTGATTTGGAGGTTTGTAGGTCGTTTCGTCTTGAATTGGCGAAAGTTAGAAATTAAAGGTTTGGAAGGTTGAGAAATTTGACCGAGAGATGACTTTAATGATATCGGTTTCGGATTCCGATTCTGAAAGTTGGAATAGGCCCGTTGTGTCATTTATGACTTGTGTGCAAAATTTGTGGTCAATCGGAGTTGGTTTGGTATGAACCGGCATTCGTTTCGGAAGTTGGATGTCCATGGTTTCAATAGGCTTGAATTGGGTTGCGATTTGTAGAATTGATGTTGTTTGATGTGATTTAAGGCCTCAAGTAGGTTTGCTAGGGGCTTTTGAACCTGTTGGTATATTCGGATGGGGTCCCGGGGCCTTCGGATGTGAATCGGATTGAAATAGGATAATCTTTGGACTTAATGTATTGCTAAAGTTGCGGAGGTTCTGGTGCAATCGCATCTACGCACTTTGGGCTGCAAGTGCGGCACCGTAGAAGCTTCCATCGAGTCGCAAAAGCGCAAATTGGGCTAGCAAGATGGGACCGCAGGTGTGGTCATTCCTCCGCAGAAGCGGACGCGCAGAAGCGGCTGACCTCCGAAGAAGCACAAGCACAAATGCACTTAGGTGTCCGCAGGTGTGATATTTTAGGGGCTTAAGTGAGGACTAGACTTGCGATGGAAATTCCACAGGTATAGAGCCACAGATGTGGCTGAGGCTCGCAAAAGCGAGATCGCTTGACAGAAAAGGGTGAGTTCGAGGGTTTTAATTCATTCTTTTTCTTTTGACTTGGAGAGCTCGGTTTGGGGCGATTTTTAGAGATGTTCAAGGAATTGATCGGGGAAGTGATTCTAACTCGGATTTGGCTATTATACATGAATCCATTGTTGATTTTTTAATTAGTGTATTGAGTTGGAAAAATTGGGGGAAATTGTGAAAACTTCATAGACATATTTTGAGTATTTGAAGGTCGATTTGAGATCGGAATTGAGTAATTGTAGTATGGTTGGACTCGTTATCAAATGGGTGTTCGGATTTTGTAAGTTGGCAGGTTCCAAAATGCGAGTCCGGGGTTGACTTTTTGAGTTGGCATTTTGATTTTCTTTAAAGATTGCAATTTTATTATTCAAAATAGATTTCTATGGTTTGTATTTATGGTATAAAGTTAGTTTGGCTAGATTCGAGCCGTTCGGAGTTGGATAATCTCAGAAAAGGCTTATTAGTGGATTGAGATAGCGTGTTTTGAGGTATGTGACTTGTCAAACGTTGTGTGGAGGAAGTACCCCTTAGCATTGATGTTGTTTTGTGTTAATTGTGGTATGTGAAAGCCGTGTGCGCAAGGTGACGAGTGGGTACACGGGCTAAATGTGGTAATTGACCGGTTTAAGCTATTTAGATCCTTTTCATGCCTTTAATTGAGTTGTCATAACATGTGATATCCATCATCGTTCGTCTATATTCACATGCTTCACTTGACATTGTTAATACTTGTCTCATCTCTTACATGTTATTTGCCCTTACATGCTTAGTTGAAGTTATTGTTCTCATTTCCTTGTTAAATATTTAACTTTTGAGTTACCTTACTTGCAGTTGTTATTTCTTGGAATCTCTTATTGTTGAATTTTTGTGTTGAAGTTATAAATGCCGTGATTCATATTGAGGCAAAGTTGTAAATTGTTGAAATATCATTCTTGTTGAGATATTCACATTCAGTTGCTATTTGAGACTCTTGTACGTATTGTGGTTGAGCCATGTGCTATTTATTGTTGAAACATTATTGTTGTTGACTTCTTTGGCATATTGTGATTTTGGGCACTTAATGTGCGATTTGTGATATGTTATGATATTGATACGCATGCGGTGGTATAAGGATTGAGGTTGATACCCATGCGGCGAGATAATGTTGGCTTGATACGTGTGTTGCTAGTAGAGGAACTACTTGAAAGCATGCGGTGTGATAAGGTGGGCTAAAACGCGGGTAGCTATTTTGGGAAAATAATTTTCAAAACTAAATGTAAGACTCGCGGTGGTATAATGGAATACTGTGAATATTGATAGTGAAATGAGACTACGAGGCGGTACCTCGGTAGTGATTCTTGTTGCTATCTTTCATCTACAAAACTTGTATTTGTCTGTATCATTTCCTTGGCATTCGTATTATGTGTTTCTTCCGTAATGTCTTAATTACCTTAATTTCAGTATAGCTATTCTTCTTATATTTCTTCATTGTATCATTTCCATTGTTTCCATTATTATATTGTATTGTACTTGTTAAGTTTCTTTATTTATTTCAGTAGGTGTCTTGACCTTACCTTATCACTACTCTACCGAGGTTAGGCTTGATACTTAGTGGGTACCGTTGTGGTGTACTGATACTACACTTCTGCACATCTTTTTGTGCAGATCCATCTACTTCATACTAGCCTAGGCATCCGTGAGCTGAGCTTGGATTGGAGACTTCAAGGTATACCTGTCGGCGTTCGCAGGCCTCAGAGTCACCCTCTATCTAGTTTCTATTTCATTCCTTTTATAAATACTATAGTATAGGGATGTTTCAGTATACTCGTTTAGAGATTGTGACTCGGTCTCACCAAATTTTAGGAGTTATATTCAGTTGTATTGTGTAGTCCTTTTTATGTTAGTTGTTTGTTTAATTGGGAGTTTTATAATTATTTATGTCAATTCTTCATGTATGATAGGCTTACCTAGTCTTAGAGACTAGGTACCATCACGACATCCTATGGAGGGAGATTGGGGTCATGACAAGTTGGTATCAGATCTCTAGGTTCATAGGTGTTACGAGTCATAAGCAGGTTTAGTAGAGTCTCGCGAATCGGTACAGAGACGTCTGTACTTATCTTCGAGAGGCTGTGCAACTGTTAGGAAACTTCACTTCTTTGATTCTTTATCGTGCGAATTTGTTGACTTTGAAATTCTGAATCTTTGTCTTTCTATTCACTCACAAATGGTGAGGACATGCACCGCTGGATCTGACGATCAGATGCCCGTGCCCCCTACTAGAGTCGCGAGAGGCCGGGGCCGGGGTAGAAGCCGAGGAGGGGCATGTGGTGCAGCCAGAGCACCTGTCCGAGTTGCGACAGAGGAGCCACCAGTATCTCCGGTTGGGGGGCAGGCACCTGAGGTGCCTGTTGCTACCCCTGCACTTCAGGTAACCCTCGCATAGTTCCTGAGCATGTTCGGTATTCTAGCTCAGGAGGGGTTTATTCCACTTGTACCAGCCACATCTCAGGCTGGGGAAGGAGCTCAGACTCCCATGGCACGCACCCCAGAGCCACGGGTCCATGTTGACCAGGTCCTAGAGGTTATATATAGTGCAGCCGGTTGTCCCTATTCAGCCCGAGGTTATGACAGCAGCATCTGAAGAGGAGTAGCTTAGACTTGAGAGGTACAAGAAGTACCACCTTCCTACTTTCAGCGGCCTAGCTATAGAGGATGCACAGGGTATTTTGGAGAAGTGCCACTGTATTCTCCATACTATGGGTATTGTGGAGATGAGCGAGGTTCTTTTTACTACTTTCCAGTTTTCGGGACCACCACACTAGAGGTGCGGGCTTATGAGGAGGGAAGCCCAGTCGATGCAACTTCACTCACATGAGCTCCGTTTTCAGAGATATTCTTAAGAGAGTTTGTTCCCCATAGTCTTCAAGATACAAGGTGCGTGGAATTTGAGAAATTGTGCCAGAGTGCTATGACCGTATCTGAGTATGTTGTCAGATTCAGCGAGTTGTTCATACATGCACCTGCCTTGGTTTCCACGGTCAGATAGCGAGTCCGTTGATTTATCAAGGGGCTCAACTTCATTATTAGATTCAGCATGGCTTGAGAGTTGGAGACAGATACCCCTATTAGCAGGTGGTAGAGATCGCACAGATATTGGAGGGTATGCGAGGTCGAGAGAGAGAGGACAGGGAGGCCAAGAGGCCTCGAGATTCTGGCGGATATAGTGGTGCTCATGCCCCAGTTGCAGCCCGTCATGGTAGAGGCTATATGGGCCGTCCAGTTCATTCAGCACTTTCATCTTCTAGTGGTACTTCGACTACACCCAGGTCTCAGGTTGCCCATTATGCACCGCCACTGTCTAGTGCACCTCCTACATGGGGTGCTTTCAGCGGTAAGTCCATCCGACCAAGCCCGAGCTAGTTTCAGCAGCCGCGTCCTCTGAGAGCTTTTTTTGACTGTAGTAATACTCATCATTTGGTGAGAGAATTCCCAGACTCAATAGGGGTGCACCTCCACCGAATACTCAAGGTCCACATATTCCACATGGTCCCTAGACTTCTCAGGCCGTGGTTACTACTCTAGTTGCCGCTCTACCTGCACAACGAGCTAGATGTGGAGGTTAGGCGGGTAGGGGTCGCCCTAGAGGGGGAGGCCAAGCCAGATGTTATGCTTTTCTAGGTAGGACGGAGGTGGTTGCATCAGATGCAATTATCATAGGTATTGTTCCGATTTTTCATAGAGATGCATCAGTTTTATTTGATCCAGGCTCCACTTATTCATATGTATCATCTTACTTTGCTCCGTATTTGGGTATATCTCGTGATTCTTTGAGTTCTCCTATTTATGTGTCCATTCCTGTGGGAGATTCTATTATTGTTAACTGTGTGTATCGATCGTGTTTAGTTATCATTGGTGGTTTTGAGATCAGAATGGTAGACTTTGATGTTATCTTGGGCATGGATTGGTTGTCTCCCTATCATAATATTCTAGTTTTTCACTCCAAGATGGTGACGTTAGCTATGCTAGGTTTACCACGGTTGGAGTGGAGGGGTACTCTAGATTATGTTCCTAGCAGGGTTATGTCCTTCCTTAAGGCACAGCGGATGGTTGGGAAGGGGTATGATACATATCTAGCCTTTGTGAGAGATGTCAGTGTTGATACTCCTACCGTTGAGTCAGTTCCGGTAGTGAGAGGTTGTCCAGATTTATTTTCGGTAGATCTTTCGGGCATGATGCCCTATAGGATTTTGGTATTGACTTGTTACTGGGCACTCAACCCATTTCTATTCCACCATATTTTATGGCCCTAGCGGAGTTGAAGGAGTTAAAGGAGCATTTGCAAGAGTTGCTTGATAAGGGTTTCATTCGGCCTAATGTGTCACCTTGGGTGCTCCGATTCTGTTTGTGAAGAAAAAGGATGGTTCTATGCGCATGTGTATTGACTATCGATAGTTGAACAAGGTTACAGTGAAGAACATATATCCATTGCCACGCATTGATGACTTATTTGATCAGCTACAGGTGCTAGAGTGTTCTCAAAGATTGATTTGTGGTCAGGTTATCATCAGCTAAAGATTTGGGATTCGGATATTTCGAAGACTGCCTTTAGGACTTAGTATGATCACTACGAGTTCCTTGTGATGTCATTTGGGCTGACCAATGCCATATCAACATTCTTACACCTGATGAACAGTGTATTCCATCCCTATCTTATTTTATTCACCATTGTGTTTATTGACGACATCTTGATGTACTCCCGTAGCTAGGAGGATCATGAGCAGCATTTGAGGATTGTGCTCCAGACCTTGAAAGAAAAGAAGTTGTAGGCAAAAATTTCAAAGTGTGAATTCTGGCTTTATTCGGTGGCGCTTTTGGGTCATGTGTTGTCGAGTGAGAGGAACAAGGTAGATTCGAAGAAGATTGAAGCAGTGTAGAGTTGGCCTAGACCATCATGAGCTACTGATATCCGGAGTTTTCTTGGTTTGGACGGGTATTACCGTCATTTCGTAGATGGTTTCTCATCTATTATTGCACCTATGATTAGATTGACCCAGAAGGGTGCTCCTTTCAGATAGTCCGAGGAGTGTGAGGAGAGCTTCCAAAAGCTCAAGACTGCTTTGACTACAACCCCAATGTTAGTATTGCCTACGAGTTTGGGGTCTTACACTGTGTACTGTGATGCATCATGTGTTGGCCTTGGAGCGATGTTGATGCGAGACGGTAGGGTGATTCCCTACATGTCTAGACAGTTGAAGGTTCATGAGAAGAATTATCCGGTCCATGATTTGGAATTGGTAGCCATTGTTCATGCCTTGAAGATTTGGCGGCACTATTTGTACTGTGTCCTTGGTGAGGTCTATACCGACCACCGGAGCCTACAACATCTGTTCAAACATAAGGATCTTATCTTGCAGCAGTGGAGATGGTTAGAGTTGCTTAAGGACTATGATATCACCATTCTATATCATCCCGAGAAGGCCAATTTGGTGGCTGATGCCTTGAGTCGAAAGGCGGAGAGCTTGGGCAGTTTAGCATATCTACCGGCAGCAGAGAGGCGATTAGCATTGTATGTTCAGGCCTTGGACAACTAGTTTGTTAGGTTGGATATTTAGGAGCCGAGTCAAGTTCTGGTTTGCCTGGTTTCTCAATCTTCTTTATATGGTCGCATTATAGAGTGTCAATATGTCGACCCCCATTTGCTTGTCCTTAAGGACACGGTACAACACTGTGATGCTGCGGAAGTGTCTATCGGAGATGATGATGTGTTCCGGATGTAGGGCCAATTATGTGTGCCCAATGCGTATGGGTTACAGGAGTTGATTCTTCAAGAGGCCCACAGTTCGCGGTACTCCATTCATCCGGGTGCCGCTAAAATATATCAGGATCTAAGGAAACACTATTGGTGGAGAAGAATGAAGAAAGACATAGTGGAGTATGTAGCTCGGTGCCTAAATTATCAGCATGTGAAGTATGAGCACCAGAGGCCAGGTGGGTTACTTCAGAAGCTTGAGATTCCCGAGTGGAACTGGGAGCGAGTTACCATGGACTTTGTTGTTGCGCTCCCACGGACTCGGAAGAAATTTGTCATTGTATGTGTGATGGTGGATAGGATGACCAAGTCGGATCATTTCATTCTGATGGTTAATACCTATTCTTCGGAGTTGATGGCTCATATATATATCCGTGAGATTGTCCAACTTCATGGCGTGCTGGTATCCATCATCTGCGACTGGGACAAATATTTTACATCACATTTTTGGAGACCCGTACAATGTGAGTTAGGCACATGGGTTGAGTTGAGTACAACATTCCACCCCCAGATGGATGGACAGTCCAAGTGCACCATTCAAATATAGGAGGATATGCTTCGTGCATGTGTTATGGAATTCAGGGGTTCTTGGGATCAGTTCTTGTCGGTTGCGGAGTTTGCCTACAACAACAACTACCAATTGAATATTCATATGGCTCCTTATGAGGTCCTATATGGGAGGCGGTGTCATTCCCTAGTTGGTTGGTTTGAGCTGAGAGAGGCTAAGTTATTAGGTGCGGATTTGGTTCGAGATGCCTTGGAGAAGGTCAAGTTGATCCAGGATCGGCTTCGTACATCCCAATCTAGACAAAAGCGTTATACGGATCAGAAGGTTCGTGATGTTGCATTCATGGTTAGAGAGCGGGTCTTGCTCTGGGTTTCACCCATGAAGGGTGTTATGTGATTCGGTAAGAAGGGCAAGCTGAGCCCTAGGTATATCAGACCTTTTGAGATTCTTGAGAGGATTTGTGAGGTGGCCTACAAGCTTGCATTGCCACCTAGTCTATCTATAGTTCATCCGGTGTTCCAAGTTTTTGTGCTCCAGAATTATCACGGTGATTCATCCCATGTGTTAGATTTCAGCTCAGTCCAATTGGACAAGGATTTGTCTTATGTTATGGAGCCGGTGGCCATCTTGGACAGACAGGTCCAAAAGTTGAGGTCAAAGAGCATTACTTCAGTGAAGGTTCAATAGAGGGGTCAACCAGTTGAGGAGGTGACTTGAGAGACCGAGCATGATATACGTAACTGTTATCCTCATCTTATCATCACTTCGGGTATGTCTCTATACTCGTTCGAGGATGAACGCTTGTTTTAAGGTGGGGAGGATGCAACGACCCGACCGATTGAATTGAGTATTTTAGCCCCGTTCTCCTATTTATTGATCAATGTTTGACTTTTGTGTAGACAACTACGAAATGGAGTTTTGACGGTTTCAATAGATTCGTATGGAGATTTTAGACTTAGGAGCGTGTTCCGATATTTATTTGAGGTTGTTTCGGTTTGCATTGGCGAAAGTTAGAAGTTGAAGGCTTGGAAGATTGAGAAATTTGACCGATAGTTGACTTTATTGAAATCGAGGTCAGATTTCGATTTCGGAAGTTGTAATAGGTCTGATGTGTCATTTATGACTGGTGTGCAAAATTTGAGGTCAATCGGAGTTTGTTTGGTATGAATCAGCGTTAGTTGGGCTATTATACAAGAATCCATCGTTGTTTTTACCATTTAATTAGTGTATTGAGTTGGAAAAATTGGAGAATATTGTGAAAGCTTCATAGACTATATTTTGTGGATTTGAAGGTCGATTTGAAATCGGAATTGAGTAATTTTAGTATGGTTGGACTCGTTATTGAATGAGTGTTAGGATTTTTTAAGTTGGTCGGGTTCTGAGACGCGAGCCCAGGGTCGACCTTTTGAGTTGACGTTTTGATTTTCTTTAAGGATTGCAACTTTATTATTTGGAATAGTTTCCTATGGTTTGTATTTATGGTATAAAGTTATTTTGGCTAGATTCGAGTCGTTCGGAGTTGGATAATCACGGAAAAGGCTTACTAGTGGAGTGAGATAACGTGTTTTGAGGTATGTGTGCTGCCTAACTTTGTGTGGGGGAAGTACCCCTTAGCATTGGTGTTGTTTTGTGTTAATTGTGGTATGTAAAAGACGTGTGTGCAAGGTGACGAGCGGGTACACGGGTTAAATGTGGTAATTGATCGGTTTAAGTTATTTAGATCCTTCTCATGCCTTTAGTTGAGTTGTCATAACAAGTGATATCTATCATCGTTAGTCTATCTTCACATGCTTCAGTTGACATTGTTAATACTTGTTTCATCTCTTACTTGATATTCGCCCTTACATGCTTAGTTGAAGTTATTGTTCTCATTTCCTTGTTAAATATTTAACTGTTGAGTTACCTTACTTGAAGTTGTTATTTCTTGAAATCTCTTATTGTTGAATTTTGGTGTTGAAGTTATAAAGGGCGTGATTCACATTGAGGCAAAGTTGTAAATTGATGAAATATCATTCTTATTATGATATTCACTTTCAGTTGCAATTTGAGACTCTTGTACATATTGTGGTTGAGCCATGGGCTATTTATTGTGGAAACTTTATTATCGTTGACTTCTTTGGCATGTTGTGATTTTGGGCAATTGAGGTGTAATTTGTGATATGTTGTGATATTGATATGCATGCGGTGGTATAAGGGGTGAGGTTTATACGCATTTGGGGAGATAAGGTGGGCTTGATACACGTGTTGCTAGTAGGGGAACTATTTGAATGCACGTGGTGTGATAAGATAGGCTAAAACGCGGGTAGCTATTTCGGGAAAATGGTTTTCAAAACTAAATGCAAGGCTCTCGCGGTGTCATAAGGGAAGTCTGTGAATTTTGATTGTGAAACGAGACTACGAGGCGATACCTCGGTAGTTATTCTTGTTGCTATCTTTCATCTACATCACTTGTATTTGTTTGCATCGTTTCCTTGGCCTTCTTATTATGTGTTTCTTTCGTGATGGCTTAATTGCCTTAATATCAGCATAGTTATTCTTGTTATATTTATTCAGTGGATCATTTCCATTGTTTCCATTATTATACTATACTATTCCTGTTCAATTTCTTTATTTATTTCAGTAGATGTCTTGACCTAACCTTGTCACTACTCTACCGAGGTTAGGCTTGATACTTACTGGGTACTGTTGTGGTGTACTCATACTACACTTCTGTACATCTTTTTGTGTAGATCCAAGTACTTCATACCAGCCTAGGCATTCGTAAGATGAGCTTGGATTGGAGACTTCAAGGTATACCTGCTATCGTTCGCAGGCCTCGGAGTCACCCTTAATCTAGTTTCTATTTCATTCTCCTTTTATAGATATTGATGTATATGGATGTTTCGGTATACTCGTGTAGATCTTGTGACTCGGTCTCACCAGATTTTGGGAGTTATTTTTAGTTATATTATGGAGTCCTTTTAATGATAGTTGTTGGTATAATTAGGAGTTTTATAATTATTTGTCAATTCTTCATTTATGTTAGGATTACCTAGTCTTAAAGACTAGATGCCATCACGACATCCTACGGAGGGAGATTGGGGTTGTGATTTTTTTTGTGTGATTTGAGTCCTCGAGCGGGTTTGTGTCATGTATTGGGACTGGTTGGTTTGATTGGACCAGGTCCCACGGGCCTCATGTGAGTTTCAGATGGGCTACAGTCTATTTCGCCAAGTTTGGACTGCTGGTTTTGGTGTCTGGTGCTTCCTACTTCGCGATCGCGAAGAAAGGGTCACGTTCGTGAAGGTCTCTTGGGCGGTAGTGTATCGCGATCTCGAGGGTGAGGTCTTGATCACGTAGAAGGATAAGCGGGAAAGGGCACAAGATATTTTGTCCTATGAGTTCGCAAAGGTTTGGTCACGTTCGCGTAGGGACTATTGAGTTGACCACTGAATTTGTGACACGTATGTCGCGTTCGTGAAGAACAATTTGGCAGCTGGCCGAGGTTGGTCTTCGTGATCGCGAAGAAGGTAATTGCTGCACAAACTTGTTTTAAATCGGGATTTATCTCATTTTCATCTTATTTCTTCCATGGGAGGCAACTTTGGGGCGATTTTGGAGTGACATTTTCATCATCTATTATGAGGTAAGTGATTTCTACACTTTATGAGTTAAATATAAGGCCCACACCTAAAACTACACGTGACGGTGTAGGGATGGATTATGATTATTCCCCTTATTTGGGATGGGATTGTTGGGTTGATATTATTCCCCTTAATTGGGATGAAACTAGTAATAACTGTGAATTGGAAAAGTCAACCCACACGGCATATGTGGAAAGACGACCTAGTTGATCGGGTGGAGATCAGATGCCATATTGCGCATATGGTGGTACTACTCTTGGTAACAACTTTCTTTCGCATCACATGTCAAACCACATTGTTCGTGGGGAGATGGCCTAGCCAATCGGGCGTGATCAGACTCCATGCTAACAAGGATGGTGGTATATTAGTGCTAATTATCTCCCAACCAAAATTGTATATGAAGTCCGTATTTTGAAAATTATTATGTTTTAACTGGAAATTTTGATATTGTTGATTGTGGCTTGCTGTTTTTATGGTTTCCCCTTTATTGTCTGGGCATTCTATTTTTAAAGAGGACAATTAGCTTTACATACTAGTACTATTTCATATGTACTAACGTCCCTTTTTCTGAGGCGCTGTATCTTCAATGGATACATGTGGTTCATCAGCGGGCAACTTTGGTCCTCGTTAGCAGCTACTCCCTATTCAGTAGGTTTTGTTGAGCCCTACTCTATTCCGGGCCTAATATTTTTTGATGTTGTACTTTGTGTTTTGAGGTATAGTCGGGGCCTTATTGCCGACATTTCCATATTACTTTTTTGTTGTAATTAGAGGCTCCGCAGACAGGTTGTGGGTTGTGGTTGATGTTGGGAATTGAACTAGAAATTTTGGTATTTGGAAATCATGTTTTTCATTAATTCTATAAACTCGTAATATTTTGGAAATTATGAATGAAGCTGCTAATGGGAATGAAAAGGAAGTTGTTAATAAAATCTTTTCAGTGTTTGATTAATGGAGTACACCTCCACTTTATTCATGGTTGAGTTTCGGTATAAGGAAATCTAACAGGCTTTCTCGGCCGGGTTCTCTCGGTTGAGCACCGGTCGCGCTCCCCAAGTTTGGGGCCTGATAAGTTTCTACCGCTTGCAGAGTTTGCCTACAACAACAACTACCAATCGAGTATTCAAATGGCTCCTTGTGAGGCCTTATATGGGAGGCAGTGTCGTTCTCCAGTTAGTTGGTTTGATCCGGGGGAGGCTAGGTTGTTGGGCACTGATCGGGTTTAGGATGCCTTGGAGAAAGTTAAGTTGATTCATGATCGGCTTCGTATAGAAAAATCTAGGCATAAGAGTTATGCTGATCAGAAAGTTCGTGATGTAGCATTTATGGTGGGAGAAAGGGTTTTACTATGGGTTTCACCCATGAAGGGTGAAATGAGGTTCGGGAAGAAGGGCAAGTTGAGCCCTAGATATATTGGTCCTTTTGAGATCCTTGAGAGAGTGGGTGGGGTGGCCTACAAACTTGCATTGACACCCAGCTTATCGGCAGTTCAGCCGGATTAGATTTTAGCACAGTCCAATTGGACAAGGATTTGGCTTATGTTAAGGAGTTAGTGGCTATCTTGGACAGGCAGGTCCGAAGGTTAAGGTCAAAGGATATTGCTTCAGTGAGGGTTCAATGGAAGGGTCAACTAAGTCAAGGAGGCAACTTGGGAGCCCGAGCATGATATGCGTAGCCGTTATCCTCAACTTTGCAGCACTTTAGGTATGTCTCTTTACTCGTTAAAGGACGAACGTTTGTTTTGAGAGGGGGAGAATTTAATGACCTGGCCGGTCATTTTTAGTATTTTAGACTCGTTCCCCTATTTATTGCCTCCGCTATGTTTATTTATGGTTATGTGAGATTCAGGCATGATTGGTTTGGTTTCGGGTGAGTTTCAGAGTGAACTGGGACACTTAGTCCCAAAGTTGGAAGCTTAAGTTGAAAGAGTTGACAAGAGTTTAATTTTTGTGTAGACGACTCTGGAACGTAGTTTTGATGGTTCCAATAGCTTTGTATGGTAATTTTGGACTTAGGTGTATGTACGGATGTTGATTTGGAGGTTCGTAAGTTGATGTGGTGCTTTTGGGTGAAAGTTGGAAAGTTAAAGGTTTGGAAGGTTAATAGGTTTGACCGAGGGTTGACATTAATGATATAGGGCTCGGATTATGATTCCGGGAGCTGGTATAGGTCTGTTGTGTCATTTGGAACTTTCATGAAAAATTTGAGCTCATTCTGAGTTGGGTTGATATGGGTCGACATTAGTTTTAGAAGTTGAATGTTCATTGGTTCAATAGGCTTGAATTGGGGATTTGTAGATTTGATGTTGTTTGATGTGATTTAAGGCCTCGAGTAGGTTCGTGTTGTATTTTGGGACTTGATGGTTTGTTTGGACGGGGTCCCGGGGGCCCCGGGTGTGATTTGGGTTGAGTTCGGACCTTTTGGCACTTGAAGTAATTGTTGAGAATGCTGGAGTCTGGTGCGATCGCACATGCAAAAGTTAAGCCGCAGGTGCGGCATCGCAAAAGTGCCATCCGAGCCGCAGATGCAAGATTTGGGCTAGGAAGTTGAGTCAGCAGGTGTGGACGATCGTGTGCAGGTGCGTAACCGCAGAAGCAGAGATTTTTTCGTTGGTTTAGGACTGTAGGTGCGGTCATTGTTCCGCATAAGTGCAGATACGCCTTGTGTCCGCAAAAGTGAAAATTGCTGGGCTTTAGTGGAAGCCGCATCTGTGCTGTATTTCCCGCATATGCGGAGTCGCAGATGCGACAGTAAGCCCGCAGATGCGAAATGCCTTGGATGAAATAGAGAAGATCGAGGGTTTTATTTCATTTTCCACATTTTGAGTTAAAGAGCTCAGTTTTGGGCAATTTGGAGGGGATTTTCAAGGATTGGATCAGGGTAAATGTTTTTTACTTGGTTTGTTTATTATTCAGGATTCCATCATTGTTTTTATAATTTAATTAGTGATTTGAGTTGGAGAAATTGGGGATTTTGTAAAAACTTTCCTAAACCATAAATTGAGGATTTGAATGTTTATTTGAGGTAGGAATTGGATAATTTTGGTATGGCTGGACTCGTATCGAAATGGGTGTTTGGATTTTGTAAGTTTGGTCGGGTTCTGAGGTGCGAGCTCGGGGTTGACATTTTGAGATGACTTTTTGATTTTCATTAAAGATTGAAACTTTATTATCCGGAATTGCTTCCTATGGTTTATATTTATGTTATTATGTTATTTTGGCAAGATTCGATCCGTTCAGAGTTGGATTTATGCGGGGAAGGCTTATTAGTGGATTGATTTAGATTGTTTGAGATAAGTATCTTGCATAACTTTATGTGGGGGAACTACCCCTTAGGACTTGGGTTGATTTGTGGTATTTGGATTATGTGAAAGACATGTACACGAGGTGACTACTGTGTACACGGTCTTATATGTAGTATTTTATCTGGTTTAGACTCTTAGATTTTTTCATGCATTTAATTACAAATTATAATATCATGTTGTATCTTCCATTGTTAAATTGCTCTTACATGCTTTACTTGATGTTGTTATCACATGCTCTATCCCTTATTATCAAACATGCTCTTGTATTTCTTAATTACCTTTGTTATCTCTCTTATTGTCATGTTATCTCCTTAATTGTCGAGTTATTCCTATTTGGAGTTGTTATTACATGATGTCTTTTTGTGTTGAGTGATTCCATGCATTTAGATGTAGATACTATTTCATACGATCTCTTTCATTGTTAAGCTTATGATGTATATTTAAATTGGAAATTGTCTTTTCGTGGAAATACCTTCATTTTAAGCTATTGAAGTTAAAGTTATGAAAGTTATTATCACATTGAGGTTGAAGTTGTTTATTATTGAGATATCTTTGCATGTTGAGTAATTCTCGCTCATTTTGTTATTATTGAGATTCTTGTTCGCATTGTGGTTGAGCCATGGGCTATATGTTGTGGTAACTTCGATATAGTAGATTTTGGCAAGTTGTGGCATATGGGCACTTGTGGTGCGAGTTGTTATTGTGTTGTGATATTAATACGCATGTGGCGGTATAAGGATAGGGGTTAATGTGCATGCGGAGACATAAGGTGGGATTTATGTCCATGTTGCTAGTAAGGGAATTACTTAAAGGCACGCGGTGACATAAGGGGGCTAAAGTGCGTGTAGCTATTTAGAGAAAAATGTTTCCAAAAATATCTAAATATAAGGCTCACGCGGCGGTATAAGGAAATGTTGTGATTTTAAATTGTTATGAGGCGTGGTACCTCAGTTGTGATCCTTGTTGTACATTCTATGATAAAGAGGCTTGTTGGTTGAACAATTTTTGTTATCTGTTCATTTGCCTTACTTGTATTTGTCCGTATTGAATTCTTGATATTCTTATCGTGTGTTCACTTCTTGTTGCCTTTATTGGTTTAAATTTCGTTGTTAGCTTACATTATTGAACTGCTTTATTATGATTCATTTCCTCGTCTTCCATTATTTGACTACACAATATTTTGTTCAGCTTTATTCTTATCCTAGTAGGTGTCTTGACCTAGCCTCGTCACTACTATCGAGGTTAGGCTTAATACTTACTGGGTACCATTATGGTGTACTCATACTACGCTTCTATACATTTTTGTGCAGATCAAGGTACATCTGATGGTGTCAGACGCTAGTGATCATACAGTTGTTTTTGGAGATGTCAAGGTATACTTGCTCAACGCTCGCATACCATGGAGTCACCTTTAGTCATTACTTTTACTACAATTTATATTCTACTCAGACAATTTTGTATTAAAGATTCTTAGATTATTTCTGTAGAGCTTATTACTTATTTCCAAAAGATTTGGCATCTTGTTACTGATGTTTCAAATTTGGAGTTATTACTAGCTTTATCGGTTTATTTTATTATCTTAGTTCGTTATTTATGTTAAGTTACTAATTAATGTTAGGCTTACCTAGTCTTAGAGACTAGGTGTCATCATGACTATCCTCGGTGGGATTTTGGGTTCATTACACATTCATTATCGAGCCATATAGTCTGCATCGGTTTGGTCGTCAATTTGGGTTTTACCAGAACATCCCAAGATTTTTGGAGAGTGATATCCTTAGCACCTCTTTAGATGAAGGACTCAAATATTGGAGGATTTTCGCATTGTATCGGTCTATGTCACGTGCAGCTTTTCCCCCAACGGGAGATCCTGTGTTGAAGCTTTTCTCCACCAATTATGTGTCTTGGTGGGAGAAAGTACTTGGGAAGTTTCTTGAGGATAATTTACAAGCTCTGGTAGACAATGTTGGGCCAAACTTTACTACTCCTTTAGGAGATTAAGATCAAGGTATTGGAAAGATGCTCTCAAAAGTCAACAAACCTCCTACTCCAATACCAAAGTAATACACAACATAAGAAATGGAAGTTTAAATCCTCAAAGGCAGCTTTGAAGGAGGTGGTGTGCACTTCAACAGATATAGAGAAACACCCTCATGTTTTTTCATTTAGCTCACGAGTCCCTAAAGATACAAGGCAAAGTACCAACGAAGATCAATACTAGAAAAGGAAAAGGCCTAACCCAATAGAGATTGTAGAGGTTCCAAGTGTTGATAGTCCCTCAAGAACGTGCACAACTTGTAACAAAGAGGTAGAATAAAATAATCCCGCCTTTTTCTCCTTTTTTTGAGTAAATAGCTTCACTAAGAAAACTTTCTTTCTTTCTTTGCCTTTTCCTTGTGTAGATAAATGCCATTGGGCATCCGACGACATCCGTACAAGATTAGCCACAAGTTAGTGATGAATCTATTGTAGGGCCTACGTCTAAAGTGAAGTCATCTTCAAAGGCATCATCTCTCCCTCATGACAAAGCCCTAAAAATACAAATTCCAAATGAGAAGATAGAGTTGATTTCAAAAGCTAAGGAGCGTCTTGAATTGTTAAACTTGAAGCAAGGGAGAAAGTCAAGAAACTTTCCTCTAGTGAAAAACAACTGAAGAGAGTTGTGAAGAGGTTGCAGACATTACAACAAGAGAAGGAGAATCTCGAAGGTGTTATAGAAACATTGTAAAAGGAGGTTGAAGAGATTCAAGCAAAAGTTTTAGTTGCCGAGTCTGAGGTCTCTTCATATGACAACATAAATTTGCTGACTGTTGATGAATTGGCCAATCTGGAGGAGAAGAAGAAGCATTTCGAGGCTAGCTGTCAAGAATTGATCAACTACTAGTTTTGTTTAGATCAGACTATTAGCATTATTTCCCCTTTTATATTTATGTTAGATTGACCTAGTGGATATTTATTTCATCATAAATAAGATTGCTTCTCTTTTGCTTTACATTGTCCGACTTTTATCTTAGTCGCATTCATATTTATCAACTTTGCGTGCTTGTAGAAAAAGATTCATATCTTACTGTGGGAAATTCCGAATATCGAGCCGTTTGGTTTTCAAAAATTAGAATCGAATACCTTCATAATTGCCCCCAGATTTGATTTTGTAATCAACTTTAAGTTTCGTCGTGCTGATAGTTTCAGATTTGCGAGGCTTCTCCAAACAATTCATATATAGGTGTAAGAACATTGAAATCATGAACCGTTTAATTTTTCAAAACCCAAACTTCAAAATCTAAATCATATCTAAAATACAAAATTTAATACCTTAAGGATAATTTCAACTAATATTTTGAAATCAATGTAAAATTCTGATATGCTGACGATTTCAAACTTGCGCGACTTTACCAAAACTTTTATATCTTGATGTAGGACGTCGAAATCATGAGACGTTTAATTTTTTAGAAACCAAACTTCAAAATCTAAATCATGTCCAAAATTAAAAATTTAATACCTTAAGGATAGTTCAGATAATATTTCGAAGTTAACATAAAATTCTGACACGCTGACGATTTCAAACTTGCGCGACTTGACCATATTTTTTATATCTTGATGTAGGAAAGTCAAAATCATGAACCGTTCAATTTATTGGAAACAAAACTTAAAAATCTAAAACATATACAAAACGCAAAATTTAATACCTTCAAGATAGTTTCATATAATATTTCGAAGTCAACTTTAGATTCTGATATAATTAGCGCCAAGAGATCACAAGACGTTTTAGATTCAAATTTAATACCCCGAGATCACAAGACGTTTTAGTTTCCGGAAATCGAAATTCAAGAGCTTCATTCTCACCAAATATCTTGGGTTTAAGTCTCACTAAATTTGAAATGTCATGCCAGGTAATCTTTCTTCTTATACTTGTGTTTCCTTTTGATGCCTCTCTTTCCTTCCCCTTTATTTAGGGGAAAGGGCGGATTTTACGACCAACAACCTTGAAGGTTTGGCGAACATGAAGACATAATGAATATTCGGGATTCAATGCAAATACTTAGTAGTCTCCTACAAGACTATAATCATTCCATTGAAAATACCAATTTACCATAGAGGCTTGCCCCCTTTAAATCAAATGGTATCTAAAGTTCAATTGAAGAATAGTATCTCAGCTCGATTTTCAAGTGCTAATTGAGTGGATTACATTCCATCATACTTCATTCGAACAACGATTGGAGCAATAGGTATCTTTTAAACTTATGCTACTGGACTTAGAATGAAACTCTAAGCTTCCTACGTACCTCAGTGAAGAGAATCAAGTCATACCGTAGTTTAGAATGGGTGAGTTATTTTTATGTCCTAACTTTTTTCTAGGCCGCCTCTTTCGAGTTTTTCAACCTAGTGGACCTTTTTCTATGTCCTAAATTTTTCCTAGGCCACCTATTTTGAGGTTTTCAACCCAGCGGACTTTGTTTTGGTGGGTCGTACATAGTTTAGACTCATTCATGCCAGAAGTGTAGGAACATGCAGTTTAGACTCATGCGTCAAGGAGCGTAGGAACATGCAGTTTAGGCTCGTGCGTAAAGGAGCGTCGCAACTTCAAGGATAATACTTTTTCAATAACTTGCCATTGATAGGGCCAATTCTCATACCATCTGCATCAACCAGCTTATAGACTCCATATGAATAAGCTTCTCGCACGATATATGGCCCATCCCATTTTGAAGTGAACTTCCGTATAGGTTTATGGGAAGTAATAATGGGTCTTCTTATGGCAAGGACTTGATATCCTACTTGAAAGGATCTTGGACTAACTCTTTTATTAAAGGCGCGAGACAATCGAGATTGATAACATTCAAGACTCTGTTGAGCTTCCAACCTCTTCTCATCCAGTGACTCAAACTCTGCCAGTCGAAGTCGAGCATTTTCTTCATCAGTGATCCCTTCTTGAATATCTAATCGCAATGAAGGTATTTGATGCACAAGTGGCAAAACAACTTCGACTCCATAGACAAGTGAATAAAGGATCACTTGTGTTGGTGTCTGGTGAGTTGTCCTATATGCCCATAGAGCTTCTTCCATACGGTCATGCCAATATCGTTTGGATTAGGAGATGACTTTCTTTAACAAGTTGCAAAGAGTCTTGTTGAATGCCTCAGCTAGACCATTGGCGGCAGCATTGTACATAGAAGAGTTGCTTGCTTGAAGCCAAAGAGATCACAAATCTTGTTCATCAACTTGTTATCGAATGGCTTGCCATTATTCGTTATTATGTAACAAGGGATTCCAAAGTGATAGATGATATTCACTCGGATGAAGTTTGCAACATTCTCCTTTTTAACTTCCTTGAGGGAAATGACTCCCGCCCATTTTGAGAAGTAATCGGTTGCAACCAAGATATACAAATGTCTGCCAGACGATTTTGTTAGCGGTCCAACAACATCCAATACCCAAGCGTTAAATGGTCATGATGCAACAAGTGGATGTAGCAGTTTAGGAGGCTGATGAATAAAATTTGCATGGAACTGGCAAGCCTTACATCTTCAAGCATAGTCCAAGCAATCTTTTATGATTGTCAGCCAATAATATTCCATCCTATTTGTATGGAAGCGGAGTTTTGGTCCAGACTGATGTGATCCACATACCCCAGAAAGTACTTCTTACAAAGCTTGGAGTGCTTCATCTTCCCCTAAGTATCACAAGTGTCACGACCCAAACCGAAGGGCCGCGATGGGCACCCAATGCCTTACACAACCGAGTACCAACATAACGTATCTTTGTTTATCATACTATCATGTGTAAATGGGTCAGAAGGTCGTCATGAGATAACTAGAATAAAACATAAAGGAATACATGACATAGGACTACCCAACATGATATTCAAACTTATGCATGTGACATACGGGCCTATAAGGCCGACATGATCATTTGTATACTCAAAACCTAGGCCGACAAGGCCATACAAGTATCCATATACATGACATCTATCTACAAGCCTCTAAGATTACATAAACGTCATAAAGGTTAGGATATGTGGAGTGCAACAACACTTCCTGCTGAACTAGTAGCCTACTAGGAGGACCGTCAACCTGTCTATCTGGACCTGCAGCACAACATGCAGGGTCCACAAATAAAAGAGATGTTAGTACGAATAAATTACTGAGTATGTAAGGCATGAAAGCATAAATAATAACAGTAATGTAAAGAGAGGCAGAGAAGATACAACATGTGACATCTAAGTGCCTTTGAGGGCGATTGATATGAAATCCATGATACACACCCACACCATCCCCCCCCCCATATATATATATATATATATATATATATATATATATATATATATATATATATATATATATATATATATATATATATATATATATATATATATATATATATATATATATATATATATATATATATATATATATATATATATATATATATATATATATATATATATATATAAAGAGGACTCGGTAAAAATATACCCGGCCATCATAAGGCTCGGTAGAATCATACCCGGCCATGTGTAGCTCGGTAAAATCCAACTGATCAGTGGTTTCACAATAGGTGTCGTACCCGGCTTACTATAGCACGGTTCGGTAGAGTAAAATAGGTACATATATAATGCATGCTAGACTCATGGGATCACACTCTAACCCTTTAGGAGTGAAGTAAGGTCGGTAACCTCCGCATATGTTATTAGAGCTAACTCTTCATCATGAATCTTATAGTAATGAGGAAATACTAACAACATTTGATACATGAGAATAAGTGAAGCAACATCAACATCAATCTTTTCATAAGAAGGGAAACAATGTAAGTACTTCTAGCTTCTAAGAGTGGAGTATCTTTGAAAGCTCGTTCATTTACTTTATGTACAATCGGAGTCGTGCAAAAGAAAGAAAGATATAGCCTGATATACCTTGTATATACTTCCCAATATCCAGCTATGAAAATGTCACGGCTCCTTTATTTACAAAAAGAGAAATGATACTATCGATATCGTTTACGCGTCGTAACTATCATATATCAATCGCAACTTATTTTACGATAAAACGTGTACCACATCCCCTATTTAAATGACTTCCCAAAAGTTAAAAAAATTACCAAACAGCCCAAACAACATGAATAATAATCATATTAAGCCTCCTAAACAGTACACCAATCAACAACATTACTGACAAGCCTTTCGATAGATATCTCACAAGTTCTAGCTTCAACGACTTAGCCGCAACTTGGATAACTTTAAATACATATAGAGTAAGAGGTTCCTTACATTAAAAAATATATAACAAATCCAATTTGAGATTACTTCACTACAAAGTATCCTTCCAATGCAGCTACAAGAACAAGGAAGCGAGACTAGCAAGCACTTCGGGTTTCTCGACACTAGAATCACTTTGGAAGACTTGAAATCACCTAGGGTTGATATGAAAACCTTGGGAGAGTATTTTACAGAACTTAAACCACTTAAAACAACCCCCACACTATCTGGAACCACACCAAAATCAGCAACCACAAGAAGAACAAGAAACTCACTAGCGCCACGGGATTCCCGACACTTGATTTGTGTTGTTTGTCCTTTGTTTGGGTCTTGGATCATGAGAGAAATTTGAGGTATGGTTTTTAGGTATCTATGGTCTGAAGAGAGTGAAAACTAATGAGTGAATACGGGCTGTAGGCGTCACTTATATATCAAGATATTCCAACCACCTAAGGTGGGTCCCATAAGGAGCTGCTTGCGCAGTCTCACAAAAACGTGAATATCTCTATACTCCGACATCGTATCAACAAACGATATAATGCGGTGAAAACTAGACTCATATATATTCAATTTTGTGGGTGGATCACCCTGCAAATCCAAGTACATTGAGATAAAAGCTCAGTGATATTTGACCAAAACTTCATTAAAATTTATGAACGTAACTTGTGACGGCTTTCGTCGACTTTTATTTCATAACTCGCTTGGCTTCAAAACTTCACACACGACTATCATATGACTAAAATACCTCATAATGATCATATTAAGAACCCTAGTCTCACCCCACAAGTATGGGTTATAACATTCCCAACTTGTCGACTTTTGACGAAACTTATTTTCTTCGATTCGATTAGCTTCTTAACCTTCCAACCCTCACGATAATTCCTTAAAAACTTCTTTTAACCTATCATTATCTTTGTAAAGGTCCTTCAACTCTTCGGCTCATATTAATTCACTTAAGATGAATTCCGACATGAAAGTACGGTGTGTAACATCCTTCCCCCCTTTGAAACATTTGTCCTCGAATATAAAGGAGTCTTAGAGAAGAAACTAGCCCTTACGGATTTTACAGAAATATCGATAGAGTCTCCTCTGTAAATAGGTTTATGACATACCTTGTGTCTGAATAATTCTACTCCCAAAATGTTGTAACTCTTCAATTCTTAATATTATTTAATCATAGAATGAGTGTTAATCGAAATCACATAACATGGGCTAAGAAAAAACATGATCGAGCTACAGTCGTTAAGAAATGGCAGTTCTAAGATGAGGGAATCATTCCTCTATAAATAAAGAGAAACTAGAATCTTTATATTGATAGAGCTTTCACGTCTGCGCATAGAATCGTTTTTTGCCCTTCCATTCTGTTCTTACTATAGTTGGGTCGGAATCCGTGTGATGGTTCGAAAGTCGTTTCAAATATTCTTTGTATCCCTAGAGAGATAGATTGTTTCCATTGTGCCTTGATCTATTCTTCAGCTTCCCATGTCTTTCCTTCGACGTTCTTATTCTTCCACCATATCTTTACGGAAGTTACTTTCTTGGTCCCCAACTTGTGGATGTGCTGATAAAAAATAGCAACTAGAACCTCTTCATAAGACAGGTTCTCTATAATCTGAACCTCTTTTGCAGCATAGATTCCTGATTCTTTTATAGGTATTGGAATTTTCTCATAAGAACGACTCTCTATTAATTGTATACCACCTAATGCATTTCTTCAATATTGTAACATGATAATAGGGTGAACAAATCCTAATTCTAAGGAAAAATTAAATTTAGTCCCTTCTCTGGTTAGTTTGGAGTGGCTTTATATATGTATTGATTAGCTTGTCCCATTATGTTATTATGCTCTTCTTGAGTGAAATTTTCAAGAAGACCTCATTATTAACTCGAGATTTCCTTATGTCTCATTGTCGCTTGTTGGGGTTCGATCTATGATGGTTCTAAGCACAAATACTCTTGAATAAGGCTGGATTTTCTATAACTTGATACATTAAATCCGGTTGACAATTTTGTCTTTCAAACTATCTTATGGGGAATCTACATTTCCTTCTACACCATGCTTTATAAGGAGCTACTCCGTGCAGTTTAAAATGTATCCTTATGATCCTCCCGCATATATAGATACTACTATAGTTATTGTTGTGCGCTACTCAATAGTCGGTAATTGATTATCCCATATTTCCGTAAAATTTGACATCTTAGCTTGTGACATATCTTTAATCATCTGAATTGTACACTTCACTTGCTAAAATTATCTTATGTCAATAACTTATCATTTCCATATTGGGTTACTTTACTCCATGTCAATCCATTGGGTTCCTGATATTCTATTTTGTCCATTTATCAACTGGAATATTAAGCCACGAGTCCTACAATGGTTTCCTTCATGTCTTCCTACCAATGTAATCCTTTGACATCATGTTATATCTTTGATGTTCCGAGATAAATAGAATAGCCTGAATAATAAACCTATGTTCTAATACACAGTCGACCATGATATTTCAAGATCCCTCCTTCAATAGACTCAAAAGTTGTAGTTTCCTCATGCCGAATAACCCTTTTAACTTTTCCTCAAACGGAATGTTACACCCCATGTTTTCGTACGTAAAAGTACATCGTAAGTCAATTGATGTAAGCTCAGAAATGAGGTCATTTTTGAAAGTACATAAAGTAGGTTAATAATGCTACTTTGGAGGTTACAAATATTAAATATCACGGATAACAAGTACTAAGAGGGTTGGAAGGCTTAGAAGCTAAACGAACTAAAGAAAATAAGTTTCGTTGAAAGTCGAGAAGTTGGGAATGTTGTAACGTGTACTTTTTGGGTGACACTAGGGTGATTAACATGATAAGGAGGTTATTTTATGAGTTATTTTAGTCATATGATAGTCATGTGTTATGTTTTGAAGTTAAGCGAGTTGTGGAACAAAAGTTGGCAAAGGTCATCACAAGTTACATTCATAAATGTGTTGAATATTAGGTCAAATGTAGCTGAACTTTTCTTCCAATGTACTTTGAATCATGGGGGTTCCACCTACAAAAGTGAAATTCTACGAGTCTAGTGTATAACTCATTAAATCGTTTCTTTATATGACACCTGAGTAGAGAGATATTCGCATTTTCGCGAGACTGCGCAAACAACTCCCGTGGGACCCACAAAGTCGGTGTAAAACTCCAGCTTGTATTTAAGTCAATTATAAGTCATTTTAACTCATTTTTCTAGACCAAAACAGTTCCTAAACCCTCCTATATGCTCTCCAAGTGTTTCCCCATCATCCTAGAGTAAATTCAAAGATAAACCATGCAAGTTCGATGTAAAGAATATCATGGTTACCATTAACTCCCTTTCCTTCTCGTTGTGACGACTTAGGAAGTTACTTGGTGTTGAAGTGAGTTAAATAACATAGGGTTCTTGGTATATTTGAGGTAATTTTCATCTTTAATAACCTAATATTAAGTTTGTACAATTGTTGGGTTGAATTTCGTTGGAGGATTCTTGAAGAAACTAGTAACTATGAAACTTGAAGTTGAGCTATGTTGTGTGGGCTATTTTTACATGTTTTAAGATACCAAATGGGATTGTAAAGGTATGGATATCATGGTGAGGATGAGGGGAAGTGAAGATGAATATCATTTTTCTAAAACGTGTTGAATTCAATTTATAAAAGACCCTATGAAGTTATGCTCATAATTTGTTCGCTAAAATCATTAAATGAAGTTCCCTATAGAATATAAAGTCGATATTGATACCAATCCTTTGTATGATACAGATTACCATCCTTAAGAGGTGTGAGGACTTGTGCTATAGTTGTAACTTCGTGGATAAGGTATGTTAAGGCTAAACCTTTCCTTCATTTTGGCATGATCCCGTAACTACATGCATTTGATAACGAGACATAAAGAGAAGTTTGTACTCCTGAATTTATGTACATTATCCTAGTCTCATAAGTTACAGTATTCTCCCTTATCGGGACTTTATATTCAGTTAAGTATTGTCTTCTTCCAGTCAAGAGAGCAAGAGTCTATATATACAGTATTTTCACCACCATCAAGCTATAATTAGTGGGCAGACCCCTATTGGGCAATCTCCAATCATATGGTAAGTTATATATCGGTAGGCAGGCCCATATTGGGCAACCTTTGATAAAATGGTAAGTTATAAACAGAGCCTATTATGGCCGAGCGCCTATGAGCGATCCAAGAATGGCCGAGATATAGAGCCTAGTATGGCCGAGCGCCTATGAGCGAGCCTACTACGGTAGAGCAGTTACATGTACCGAGCCTTATAGGGCCAGGTAACTATTTTACTTACTATATTGAGGGAGTCGAGTTAGTATCAGTAGGTAAGCATATCTTCATATTATCTTTCGCACCCAGTTACTTTCAGTTATTATATTATCAGTTCAGTTTCAGCTTTCATTTATTCTATTACCTTACATACTCGGTAAAACATTCGTATTGATGTCCCTTTTGTCGGGGATGCTGCATTTCATGCCTGCAAGTCCTGATAGACAGCTGGATAGACCTTCCCAGTAGACAGAGTCAAACATCAGCTTGGTTAGTAAGCTCGTTACCAGGTCTAGACCTTGGAGTCTATTTTATATATACGGGTTTGATGGGTAGGTCGAGGCCCTGTCCCGACCTTGATACAGTTCAGTTATCTCTAGAGGCTTGTAGACGAGTCATGTATATTTTGTATATCAGTATTATGGCCTTGCCAGCCCTGTGTACATGTTAGTTTGGTATTACTGGTTGTAGACATTCATGGTGGCCTCATCGGCCTTGATTGGTATTGTCAGATTGCAGGTAGGCCTTGTCGGCCTAAGTTGAGGGTTACCCCTCCAGAGTTCATAGTTACAGGGTGGTACACTCGGGCCAAATATGGCACCAGGTGTCGGCCACGCCTCCCCAGATTTGGAGCGTGACAAACTTGGTATCTGAGCAGTTCTATCCTAGGGAGTCAATAAGTCGTGTCTAGTAGAACCTTGTTTATTGATGTGTTGTGCACCACATTATATAACCAGGAAGCTACCAGGCATTTAGGAGTCTGTTACCCTTCTTTCAAGTCCAAATCATGCTATAGAGCTAAGTCGTAAGAGTTCGAGCTAAGACTTATGTTTGCTAATGATATAGAGATTCTTGCAATTAGAAAAATTACTGCTGGCCAAACGGCTAACACAGTAGCAGGTAAGAGCACTAGTAGAGAGATAATTCTTGACGACGTGGCCCTATTTGAGGCCTTGTCATATCATGCATACCATATGTGAAAATTTCCAGCTTAAAACCCTAAGATGGGAATATCAAATACACCCCATGAATAGCAAGCCAAGGGAGTATCAGAAGGTAAAAGTATAAGTTTCAATAGGTAACAGAAGCAAGGTGAAAGAAGGTACGAGGTACCTAGTTAGTGAAGATTATAAATCATTACAATTCAGGAAGGGCAATATAAGCATTCTTAGTTACCTTCAACCATAACAGAGGTATGTATAAGTGGCCACAACCATCTCAGCTATGCCCTATGGAAGCTAACAGATATAGTTTAAGAGTTGGATGGGATATCAGGATCCAATTTGGGTTAGAGTAACCCAAAATGGTGGATGGATTGTTAGCATTAGCTGATATTTTCGAAGGATATTGCAAACCTAATAGTAGTTCTCCTTGTGAGATCCCCAAGTGGTGTATTCTAGAATAGTATAGTCAGATATAAATACTAGAATGTTCAGAAATTTCAGAAGATAGGCACCGAAATACTAGAAGGGATAAATATTTACCTTAGTATAGCTCCCGTCCCTAGTAACGAGAGAATGTTAGGCGACCCGAAGAGCCAGTGGATAGAGCAAGGGGAGCCAAAGGAAAAAGAATGTTTTGTTGAAGTTTTCAGAATAAGGTGATAGACATAAATATTAACAGGAGAACAAGAATATAGTAAATGAAGCAGTATAAGTAAGATGTGATAAATGGGTGATAATTGTAAATCAAACTATGATAGGATGATAGAGTCTATAGTCAAGTGAAGGAAAAGACAAAAGGAAACAGGCCTTGAGACAATAAAAGAGTATAAGCCATAAAGTCATATCCTCATTTCGAGAAATGAGTTGGTGACTCTAACGTCATTACCAGAAGGCTATGTTAGACCCTCCCCCCCCCCCGAAGTAAAAAGAAGTTAGTATGGGATAGTAAAGAAACATGATTTAGGGACCGAAGGATTTGATAACAGTAGGCATCGTGAGAATTTTAGAGATTGCGTTCCGACAATGATAGAATGGACAATGGAAGAATAACCTTTAATGATAATTCAAGAAGACGATTCCCTAATGCAAGCACTATGAGCAGAGTTAAGCTTAAGGGACTAAGTGTGCCAGTTACACTAGGTGTCACCCTCGCGCATAAGAGATTCAGTTATCCCTGGTATAGAAGGGTTACCGCAAGGCAAGTAAGAGTTATTATAGACGTGAATAGACGTTGAAGATGAAGAGGTAAAATATTTATAGGTAAATATTCATAGCATTAAATGTTACTACTCCCCTAAAGGGGGGTAAGATAGTGTGATATGGTATTAAGTCGAAGTTAAGTGGTTCAAGTAACTATGGAATGGTAAAGGAAAAATGCGATGAAAATGCGAAAGGGATGAGATTGCACTTATTCAAATCCTACAGAAATATTACGACCCCAGAACATTATGCAAGCACGATGCCGGTGAGAGGCAGTAAGGGTTCCCAGCCAGGATGTTATTGATAAATAAGTGTGAATGGACACTTGATACATAAGGAGCTAGTGCGAGGGGTAAGTTAAGACAAAGGACATAACCTAAGAGAGATTATGCAAAATATAGATATGAGAATGGACACCCGAGTAGTTAGTAGTTGATCCAGGAAGAACCTAGTTATGGATAGACAAGAGGATATAGACAAATCAGTAGATCGTGCAAGATAAACGTATTAAATCCCAACATAGGGAATTCAGTCTCGCAGATATGACATCGCAATCCTTGAGAAGTATTCATATAGGAGTTTGGGTAGTTAAAGGTACCGTATAAGTGTTACGAAAATAAAAAAGAGTGCCACTTGGGAGACAATCAAAATTTCAATTTAGAAACAACCCTACGAGCAAAAGGGCGTGAAGGTAAATAACTAAGAATAATTATAGGCGAGTAAGAACATCAAAAATTCCATGGGGTATACAATGTAATAAGCTCGCAGCTTTACAAGAGTTAGAGGGTCTTCCCTAAGTACTACAATGAAAGACATGTTGAGAAAATAAGGAAGAAGTCTTCAACCTAAGCATAGTAACTTGATGGAGAAATGGTCTTGTAACAGCAGACTCACTACAACATTGTATGCACTCCATAAGAAAGTGGCACCTATCGTGGCTAATGAACGGGAAGTAAAATTAAAAGTAATATTCGAGATCATATGAGTTGCACAAATATTCCGACATGTGTGAGAACTAAGATAACCCAAGTATTCACACAACAAGTGGCAGAATGACTAGGAAAAGTAATTGCTTATGTTTAAAGAAAGCAGAGAAGGAACAAAAGGATATATTCGATAAATGACCAAAAGTTAGTTACGTGATAAATGCACTTAATATTTTGGAGTATTATCCATGCAGCATATATGTTGACATTCATATAGCCGTAGAAGACTCCGATATAAGTTAAAAGAAAGAATTGAGTCCACGCGACAAACAAAGGCTTGAATTGTTAGAAGATTATATTATGGATGTTCCATAGCGTCCATGAAAGGCTAAAGTAATAACTAATACCCTGAGCCATAGATCGGAAGATAGCTTAATCCTACCTAAAGGTTGAGAGAGAACATGAAACTAAAGAGTTACATCAGCTAAGTAAAACATAAGTCTGATTATTAGATCCAGATAATGATAGAAATCGTGATTCAGAACATTGCAGAATCTCTCTAAATATTAGAGGGACAAGGAAGATAGTACAATGGCCATATTCTATAATAGCTCTATGATAAAGCAAGTTAGAAGAGTGCCAGCCTCATAAGAAGTCAGTATGAAGCTCCCACCGGATTGTGTTTGCACCTATCGTGGCAAATGAATGGGAAGTAAAATCAAAAGTAATATTCGAGATCATATGAGTTGCACAAATATTTTGACATGCGTGAGAACTAAGATAAGCCAAGTATTCAAGCAACAAGTGGCAGAATGACCAGGAAAAATAATTGCTCACATTTAAAGACAACTGAGAAGGCACAAAAGGAAATATATGGTGCTAGCTAGTTAAATGAAGGTTGCGAGTAGAGTAAATAGGTATGTTTAGGTCGCAAGCTAAAGTATGGTAGAGAGACAAGGTTTTAGGTAGACAGAAGTAAGGATAAGAAAAGGTGAGTAATAAAGTGACGAGAATAGGTAAGTCCTCGAGATTAAACCCATCAAAACAAGAGGGTTGATGGTTTCCGTAAGTTATAAAAAGCTCACTATAGCCTGAATGAACCCAGAGGAGTTTAAGACTAGGGGCATTTAGAAAAGATGGAATGCTGCCCTGGTAGTAGAATGAGAGTTTAATTATGATAAATGATAAGAGAATGACGTTTAGACCTTTGATTGAGTAATGATTTAAAGAAAAGGGATTTCATGAATTGCACAAGATTAGAATAACCCCATAAGATGAATCATGTTGGGATGCTATGAAATACAGTTATTGATGTATAGTATCGCCCCTAGGTGGATCAGGCTAATCACTTCAGATGTTCCCCGATGAGATGTGAGCCCTAGTAATAGTGTTACGTAAGAGGTTTCAATTTAGCAGTGGTAGATTATATATCAACATTAAGGTGAATCAACAATAAATGGACAAAAGTTCCAAAGTATGAGATGAGATTAGGCTGTCATTCTTAAGATGAATAGTAATGAGGAAGCATTAAAGAACTTAGATTTATACATGTTGGATAAGCAGCGAGAGAGTCACCTGGAGTTACGTAGCAGACCTCGATAATAATAAAAACAAAGTAAGAGTTATGGTATAGTATGACCTACCTATATGTAGTAAAGCCATAAGGATAGATAACCGAGTCTATGAAACAAAATATAGCAATAGTTATAAGTTCGACAAAGTACTGAGCGAACAAATTTAGTATACCTACAGATCCCAGAAGGACAGCTTGTCATAGTACTAAATATGTTCAAAAAGTGAGGCTTAGAGATTGGCTAAAAGCTAGAAGAAAGAGGAGAGAATATACCATAAGCGCAGATACAAGGATAGAGTCATACAAGCTGCATGACAGAAGGTAGCAACAGTTACGAGATTGGATGAATTCCGACCACAAGTCGTGGTGTGAGAAAGAGGCCTAAAAGGGGGAATGCCCTAGCCTTTGGATTTATTCACAAAACAGTTGCCTAGATGGCAAGGATATTACTAAATTATTTGTAAGATCTATCAAGTTATGATACCTATAAGCACATCAGTCAACATTCGAGGACGAATGTTCCAAGGGGGAATGATATCATCTTTGAAAGTACATAAAGTAAGTTAATAATTATACTTTTTAGGTTATAAATATTAAAGATAATGGATAACAAGTACCAAGAGGGTTGGAAGGCTTAGAAGCTAAACGAATTAAAGAAAATAAGTTTCGTCGAAAGTCGAAAAGTTGGGAATGTTATAACGTGTACTTTTGGGGTGAGACTAGGGTGCTCACCATGATAAGGAGGTTATGTTATGAGTTATTTTAGTCATGCTATAGTCATGTGTTATGTTTTAAGGTCAAGCAAGTTGTGAACAAAAGTTGGAAAAGGTCATCACAGGTTAAATTCATAAATGTGCTGAATACTAGGTCAAATGTAGTTGTGCTTTTCTCCCAATTTGATTTGCATGATTAGGTTATCCACCTAACAAATTGAAAATCTACTAGTCTCATTTCTAACGCATCAAACCGTTCATCGATATGACATCAGATTAGATAGATATTCGCATTTTTGCGAGACTGCGCAAGCAGCTCCCTTGGGACCCACAAAGTCGGTGTAAAACTCCAGCTTGTATTTAAGTCAATTATAAGTCATTTTAACTCCTTTTTCTCTAATAAACCAGTTCCTAAACCCTCCTAGATGCTCTCCAAGTGTTCCCCCATGATTCTAGAGTGAATCCAAAGATAAACCACGCAAGTTCGACGTAAAGAATATCGTGGTTACCATTAACTCCCTTTCCTTCTCGTTGTGACAACTTAGGAAGTTACTTGGTGTTGAAGTGAGTTATAAAATATAGGTTTATTGGTATATTTGAGGTAAGTTTCATATTTCATAACCTAATCTTAAGTTTTTACAAGTGTTGGGTTGAATGTTGTTGGAGGATTCTTGAAGAAACTAGTAACTATGAAACTTAAAGTTGAGCTATGTTGTGTTGGCTGTTTTTACATGTTTTAAGATACCAACTGGAATTGTAAAGGCATGGATATCATTGTGAGGATGAGGAGAAGTGAAGATGAAGATCATTTTGCTAAAACGTGTTGAATTCGAACTATAAAATACCCTATGAAGTTATGCACATAAGTTGTTCAATAAAATGACTAAATGAACCTCCCTATAGAATATGAAGTCGATATTGATACTAATCCTTCGTATGATATAGATTACCATCCGTAAGAGGTGCGAGGACTTGTGCAACAGTTGTAACTTCATGGATAAGGTATGTTAAGGCTAAACCTTTCCTTCATTTTGGCATGATCCCGTAACTACATGCATTTGATAACGAGACATAAAGAGAAGTTTGTACTCCTGAATTTATGTACATTATCCTAGTCTCATAAGTTACAGTATTATCCCTCATCAGGACTTTATATTCAATTAAGTATTGTGTTCTTCCTGTCAAAAGAGCAGCGGGTCTATATATATACTGTATTGTCACCACCATCGAGCTATAATCGGTGGGCAGGCCTTTATTGGGAAAACTCTTATCAAATGGTAAGTTATATATCGACTCTACTATGGTCGAGTGCCTATGAGCGAGCCCAGAATGGCCGAGATACAGAGCCTAGTATGGCTGAGCGCCTATGAGCTAGTCTACTACGGCAGAGCAGTTACATGTATCGAGCCTTATAGAGCCGAACAATTATTTTACTTACTATATGTACGGAGTTAAGTCAGTATCAGCAGGTGAGAATATCTTCATATTATCTTTGGCTCCCAGTTACTTTTAGTTATTATATTATCAATTCAGTTTCAGCTTTCAGTTGTTCTATTGCCTTACATACTCGGTACAATATTTTGTACTAGCATCCCTTTTGTCGGGGACATTGTATTTCATTGCTGCAGGTCCTGTTAGACAGCTGGATAGACCTTCCCAGTAGATAGAGTCAAACATCAGCTTGGTTGGTAAGCTCCACTTCCTCGGAGTTACCAGGTCTAGACCTTGGAGTCTATTTTATATATACGGGTTTGATGGGTAGGTCGAGGCCCTGTACCGACCATGATACAGTTCAGTTATCTATAGAGGCTTGTAGACGAGTCCTATAAATTTTGTATATCAGTATTGTGGCCTTGCCAGCGCCCTGTGTACATGTTAGTTAGGTATTGTTGGTTGTAGACATTCATGGTGGCCTCGTCGGCCTTGATTGGTATTGTCAGCTCACAGGTAGGCCTCGTCGGCCTAAGTTGAGGGTTACCCCTCTAAAGTTCACAGTTACAGAATGGTACGCTCGGACCAAATATGGCACAGAGTGCTAGCCACGCCTCCTTCGATTTGGGACGTGACACGGAAATCTTCTATATCTATAAGAAATGACTCTTCCATATTCCAAGCCATTATACCTTTATTACTGAGTCTTCCAAGTGTCTTTTGAATCCGTTTATTAGTGAAGACCTCTAGTCAACCCTTTTTCATTACTGGCTAGCTCATTTATTAAACCACTCATGACTTATGACTAAACACATCTGTTACAATATTGATTCCTCTCTTTTAATTCTAGTTATAAGCCATCTTATATGAAACATGTATACCATTATGGTTCTTCATTCGTCCTTATTTTTCCCACTACCCCTATTTGTCAATAGCTTCTTATTTGGCTTATATTATGATATTCCATATTTGTAACTCTGATCTAATTCCCACACATTCTGAATCCCTTGTACATATAGTTCTGGACCTCATCTATTGATTTCTATCTTCTTGTTACCATATACATTTGAGCATTACTTCGTTGGAAAGGTTTCGATTTGTAGAAGAAACTGACATTGTGAAATAGCCTACCTTCATAATTGCTTCTTCCTACACTCAGATATTACCATGGTCTGTCCTTAATTTCAAGAGTCATACTTGGATCCCTTTCTAACTCCGTATGATTGTTATTCCTTCTCCTTTCAGTCTCAACAAATTCATTTGGAGTCATATCTACCAACTCCAACACACTCTTTCATGTTAACATTCCCATGTATAAAGTGTTTGACTATGCTTGTCGTCTACTTAGAAACCAATATCGTCTCTTTTCCATATGGTTTGTACCTGTGCGTTACTTTAAAGTTGCTTATACTCCTTTATTTCTCAATCCTCCGATCTTTTCATTGTTAAACACACGTGCTATCAACTTAGTGCTTTACCACCTCATCTCCCCCCTTAGGGAAATAGTTCAATGTTTCGCGCTTGAAGTACTACTCGTCTTTCCTCCTTCCATAGGTTCGTATTCCTAGTAGATTATGATTGACCTATGGGTAACCTTTCTTCCTCTTAGACAATTTATAGGGGTCCATATACGTAGCGAGTCATACATTATTACTGGTATGCCTTCGTTCGATAAGTTTAACTATAATTCACATGGCTTGTCAAGGCGGTCTTTATAGATTTATACTAGGGTTCTTCACCCACTAATCCTCTTCATCCTTCTAATCATTCACTCATCTATCACTACAATGCTAGCAAGCATGAGAGTCCTTTGAATCTCTAATCGGTACCTTAGTTTTAGTTCATCCTAAGTCGTACTCTAATATCAGCACCTCGTATCTGTATGGTTAAATTGACCTTCTGATGATCCCCGATAAAAATACTAATCCACTTTTAATGAAAATGGGGCCCATACTTCTTTATAACCTTAGAGCTCACTTGCCTATAAAACTTATTGTACTTCCATACTTTAACCTACATCACTTAATAGTCTTCCCTATTCACTCATATTGTTCGATTTGGTTTCATAAAAACCTATCAGAACATTCCACTTCTCGTCTCCTTCGAAGTAATTTCAACGAAACATCCTTAATTCTCGACTTCATGTACACTAACTATCCTCATTCTCTAGTTGTATGATATTACTTTACTTATCTGATAACCTCATAAGCTATAGAACCTCTACGATGATATATTTCACATGATGTGATTATTGTCTATCTTTACTACATTTTCATATACAACGATTTATCCATAAGGGTCGGAAATCATCCATCTGAGCTTCTCCGCATTGTCGGGTAACTTTCTACTAGTCAACATGAACATTATAAAAGAAAATCGGGTCGTGTATCTGTACTCAAAATGTAATCCCCCGAGCCCGACACATCTCCACTCCTATATTTGTCTTTATGCTTAAGCGTTGGAGATGCCTGTATCTTGTTGTAAACTTCTGAAAATAGAATCAACAACAATACACTCCCCAAGACTGGTGCAACTGAGTCACAAGCTCTACAGAGTAAAACTAGAATATCTACTACATCATTGTCTGAAGGAAAATACAACAGGAAATAAGAATAAAGGAAGGTGACTCTGAGGCATGCGGACGTGGAGCAGGTATACCTTGAAGTCTCCCAAAAACAGCAACTCAATCAACTCTAGCATTCGGCATGGGCAGACGTACCTGGATCTGCACAAAAAGATGTACATAAGCATAGTATGAGTACACCACAATGATACCCAGTAAGTATCAAGCCTAACCTTAGTAGAGTAGTGACGAGGCTAGGTCAAGACACCTACTAGGATATAAATAAACAGTATGAAATGTAATAAGGATAAATAATGGAAAGAGGAGAAATAATTGATGCGAAATTGTTAACAGCATGAACAAATACTGAAATGGTAAGCACGGAAATGACATAAAGAAATCTGTTAAAGAGAACCACAGTAATTGAATACGGACAATAATTGACAAAAATAAGGAAGAACAAAACAACAAGAATCACAATGAGGTACGGCCTCGTGTATAATAAGAATCACCACCGAGGTACCGCCTCGTATTCACAATTCACAATCTCAATCACAATCCTTCCTTATACCGTCGTGTGAGCCTTACATTTGAAATAGGTTTTGAAAATAGTTTTTCCAAAATAGCTACGCACATTTTAGCCCACGCTATGATGCCGAGTGGCTTCACGTAGTTCCCCTACAAGCAACACGCACATAAGTCCCACCTTATACCTCCGCATGCACATTAACCCCAAGCCTTATACCACTGCATGCGTGTCAATATCATATCACAATAACAACTCGCACCACAAATGCCCATATATCACAACTTGCCAACAAATAACAATATCAATGTTTCCACAACACTAGACCATGACTCTACCACAACGTGTACAAGAATATCAACAATAACAATGAATGTAAAATTCTCAATAAGAAAGATATCTTAACAATTATCAACTTTGCTTCAAAATGATACGGCTTCCACAACTTCAACACCAATAACTCAACAATAAGAAAGATAACATGTAACTATGATCTAAATACAATAACTCACAATGGAAGGAATAAAATGACTTCAAATGAGAATAATAGCAACGAAAGAGATAACTAGTAACAATGACTTCAGTAATAAAAATTAACAATGAAAGAGATGACATGTATCAAATAAGGCAACAAATTCAACTAAGGCATGAGAGCAATTTATCAAATAGAATGTAGAACAAGTGTTAAATAAGTCAATTAAGGCATGTAAGTATAGACTAACACAAACAAGAATAGATTGACTAAGATAATTTAGAACGTGATATGGCATTTCAACTAAAGCATGGAAATAGTCTAAGTAGCCTAAACTGGTCAAATACCATGTACAACCCGTGTACCCACTCGTTATTTTGCGTACACGGCTTTCACATAGCACAAATGAACCAAATAATACTAATCCTAAGGGGTAGTTCCCCCATACAAAGTTAAGCAAAATACTTACCTAAACTAGGCCAATTCAACACTCGGAAATAGCTTTTCCCTTAAAATTCACCTTCACACAGCTCAAATCTAACCAAAATCAACTTAATATCAGCAAACAATGCTAGGGAAATCAATTGCAATAGATAAAGCTACGATCTTTATACTTTTCCCAAAAAGTCAACAAAAGTCAACCTGCGGCCCGCGGGTACAATGGTAGATTCCGACTACCCATGACCCCACGAGTTCATACATGTGATTAGTTTTAAAATTCGAGTCCAAATCGACTCTTAAAACTCAAATTCTTATTTTTTTAAAACTTGATAAAGTTTCACAAATTTTCACTTTGATTCACATAACTTTGATGTTAAAATCTAAGATATATTGATGGAATATGATTATAAATAGATTAGAATCACTTACCCAAAGTTTGTAGGTGAAACTCCCCTCTCCAAATCGCCTCCTACCGAGTGTAGGATTAAAAAATGAGAGAATATTTTCAAAAATACTGTCTCCCAACCCTTTAACCAACTGCTGATGTCGTATTTATGACACAGGGTTTGCATTTGCAAACCCTCGCAATTGCAGACCAGGGCTCGCATTTGCGAACCCTGATAGCATCATGTATCCTCCCAATTGTGAGGAAAGGCTTCGCAATTGCGAACTGGCCATGATCGCAAAAGCGAACATTTGTTCGCAAATGCGAACCAAGCTAAAATCCTACTGCTTCGCAAATGCAAAGGGGAAGTCCCATTTGCGACATCTGAACCCCTATTGTCGCCTTTGCAATTGCGAGGCTGGTGCTCGCAATTGCGATAACTGAGCACCAGCAGTTCATTTTAAGTTCACAACCATTCCGATACATGTCTGGAACTCATCCGAGCCCTCGAGGCTCCAAACCAAACATCCACACAAGTCTAAAAATATCATACGAACTCGCTCGCTTGATCAAAACACAAAAAAAAACACTTAAAGTACAAATTGAACTCTAAAACGCATGAATTTCAAAGTAAAGTTCAAAATTTCTAGAATTGCAACTAAACGTCTGAATCTTATCAAACCAACTCCAAATGACACCAAATTTTGTAGACAAGTTCCAAATACCATAACGGACCTATTCCAAATCCCAAAATCAAATTCTGAGCTCGATACCTAAAAGTCAACCTAGAGTCAAACTCTTTAACTTTAAATTGCCAAATTTCAGCAAATCGACATAAATCAACCTACGGACTTCCAAAATCACTTATGGACATACGCCCAAGTCTAAAATAAAAATACGAAGTTATCGTAGCCATCAAAACACAGTTCTGATGTCGTTTTCACACAAGTTAAAGTTTGGTCAACATTTTCTAATTTAAACCTCTAAGTCAAGAATCAAGTATTCGAATCAACCCGAAGCTTCCCGGAACGAAACTAACGAACCCTGCAAGTCATAAAATCATAAACACACATGTGTGAAGAATAAAAAAGGTAATGAAGCACAATTACACAAAATAACAGGTCGGGTCGTTATATGACTACATCGATGACACAATAGTCGGGGCAACTCTACTCTACATGTACTAACCTAGTCTGCTACAACCTACCACCACCCAGTAATCCTCTATAATCATCAACTGACCTAGCCATCTCAGTCCATCCTATAGCTTCATTAGAATCATCTCCTAAAAATATGGACGGCTCTCGCTCTCTGAACTCTATAGGTAAATTACTGACCCTTCAAGGGCTTTATTACTATCAAGGACCCTCGGGTGATGCCAATCTTGGGAGGCTATTGACTATTTCAATACATGTATTGCTTTTCTCATGTCTTGATCTAACACAGCTGGTGGTGGAACTAGTAGAGCTAATGATGCTGAAGCCTCTATCAGCTCCTCTAGTACTAGTTGAACTGGGGCTATCTGAAGGAGTGATTCACCCTGGTCCTCAGACGGATATGTCTCAATAGAGGGCGTACGTCTTATAACCCCTCCCAATCCTTCCTTAACATCCCGACTAGCTATAGCTCTTCTGGGTAATGACATCTCTATACAACCTACATCAACACATACGTTAGACTCGATTTCCTACAACTCAGCTCTTTTGCACGATCTAGAACATAAAATGAAGGTAACCATCCTAATTTCCCTGCAACCTCTTGTTATAAGTGTGGATCGCAACACACCCATAAATAAGACTCTTCTAGACATGGCTTGTAGACATCCCTAGGACAGACCTGCTCTAATACAAAATTTGTCACGACCCAAGCCGAAGGTCCACGACAGGCCCGGTGCCTTACACAATCGAGTACCAACATAACATATCTTGTTTTATCATACTATCATGTGTAAATGGGCTATAAGGCCATCATGATATAACTAGAATAAAATATAAGAGAATACACGACATAGGATGACCCAACATGATATACAAACTTATATATGTGACATATGGGCCTATAAGTCCGACATGATCATTTGTACACTCGAAACATAGGTCGACAAGGCCATACAAGTATCGATATACATGACATATGTCTACAAACCTCTAAGAGTACATAAACATCATAAAGGTCGGGATAGGGCCCCGCCATAACCATAAACATATGTACATAAGTATATTGACTCAGAAGGCAACTCCAAGACAAGTGGAGTGCAACAATACCTCCTGCTGATATGGGCATAGTTCAGGTTTCTTGACCTCGTAACTACCTAAAAGCTGGTTGATCACTAACTGAGAGTCACCAAAGACTTTCAATTGCAAGTGCTTCATTTCACAACTATTTCAAGCCCAAGTATTAATGCTTGATACTCAACAATGTTGTTGGAGCAGAGCTGCATCAACATAAAAGAGTAGGGTAGAACCTAACCTTGAGAAGTGACAAATACTATGCCAACACCAGCACCAGCTCCTCCGCGATGTGGAGCACCATCAAAGCATATCTTCCATGGAGGTTGAACTTCAATGACCATTGCGTCCTCATCAGGTAGTTCATCAGTTAGCTCCCAATTATCAGGTATATGGTGATCTACCAAGAAGTCCGCTAACGCTTGTCCTTTTATAGCCTTTTGAGGGATGTACACAATTTCAAATTGTTAAAACCGGAGGTACCACCTTGCTAGTCGATCACTAAGGCCAGGTATTGACATCACGAACTTGATGAGATTTACTCTAGAAACAAGACGAATGACATGAGCTTGAAAGTAGTGCTTCAACTTTTGGATTGTGAAGACTAGCACCAGATATAACTTTTTGATTGGCAAATAATTCAGCTCATTTGGTGTCATCGTCCTGCTCAAGTAGTAAAGGGAGTTTTCTTTCCCTTCACTATTTTCTTGGGCCAACAGTGCTCCAACAGACCTTTCTTGTGCCAAAATATATAGTATCAACAACTTTCCAGGTATAGGGGCTGCCAAAACTGGAGGCTTCAACAAGTAAGTTTTAATACTTTCAAAGGCATTGCTACAAGCCTGGTCCTACTTGAAAGGAACGCCTTTATTCATGAGGCGGCTGAATGGTTGGCACCTCCCAGCTAGGTTTGAGATGAATCTCCTAAGGTATGCTAGCTTTCCTTGTAGACTTTTCAATTCATGAATATCCCGAGGTTCAGGCATTTTCAAAATTGCATCTATTTTGGCTTGATCAACTTCAATCCCTCAATGTCGGACAATGAAACCAAGGAAATTTCTAGAAGTAACTCCAAAGGCACATTTCAATGGATTCATCCTAAGTTGGTACCTCCAGAGCGACTCAAACACCATTCCCAAGTCTTTCAAGTTGTCGCTCCTCTTTCTTGATTTTACCACCAAGTCGTCAACATAGCATTCGACATTCTTGTGGAGAAAGTCATAAAAAATATTCTACATAGCCCTTTTGGTAAGTAGCACCGGCGTTCTTCAAGAAGGCATTACCTTATAGTAATAAATACCCTTGGGTGCGGAATATTGTAAGCTCTTCATCTTTTGGTGCCATGTGAATTTGGTTATAGCCCGATGAACCATCCATAAATGACATTGCCTCGTACCCAGTAGTAGCATCGAACATCAGGTATGGAATAGGAAGCGGGAATTCATATTTGGGACATGCATTGTTGATATCCCTGAAGTCAACGTACACTAGAATCCGACCATTCTTCTTCCTTGCATGGATAATACTTGAAACCCATGTTGGTTATTGAACTTCACGAATAAAGCCAACTTCGATGAGTTTGTTAACTTTGGTTTTAATAAAGGGAACCAAGACCGGCCTAAAGCGCCTTTGAGCTTGTTTAACAGGACGAGCACCATTTCTGACCGCAAGGTGATGGACTGCTACTTTGGGATCCAAGACAGGAATCTCTTTATAACTCCAAGCAAAGACATCCCTATACTCCCTGGGTAACTCAATATAAGTGCTTTCATCATCGACTATTTGTAAGAACTTAGTTAAGTGGGCCTCGATTCTTCATCAGTTCCAAGGTTTACTTCTTACAAAGTGCCAATTGTTGTCTTTACCCCTTATTCAAGTTCAGGTGGAGCATCCTTTGCATCTTCATCTTCTTGAGGGTCCCCATCATTGAAAAATATGTGATAACACGGTGAAACATTCTTCAATTTGTCGTCATCCTCCATTAGAGATGAAATACCATGCTCGCCTTGTGTAGTAACATAATACAAAGAACCTACACTTTCTTTCTCTTCATCACGTTCCTTAGTGTAGAACATAGTGTATGGCTTTACCTTCAGTACCTCATCACACGAAACCATAACTTTTGTTTGTCGCCTCATTCTAGAAGGAACCAGACATTAGAAATCCTTAGAGATGTTTTGTATTCTAGGCGAAATGGGTGTTCTTGTATTTCGATAATTTCTCCAAAACTTGTTCCCCTTCTTTAATGGACCCAATATCTCAAATATGGAAGTCCTCACATTTGATTTTCCAAGTCGATCAAAGAGAAAAGGTCTGTTAGAAGCGGCAGATTCATCTTCCATAGTCATATAATTGGTGGTTGCCCTTCTTATAGAGATACAAACTAGTGGAGGTTGCTTGTATCCCAGACCTTCACGCGGTTACCTTGTATCATCTTCTGACAGGAGCTTCCCTAATTTTGACGACTCATTGGGATTATATCCAGGTTTTGCAAATAGCCTGTAAGCATTAGGATCGAAGCCTTCATATGTATGCTTTGTAGGGAGTGCCACATTCTAAGAATGATTTTGGGCCGCAAATGTCAAGCCCCAAATATGTAATAGGTCGCGATGACGCCTAAAACCGCCGTTAGGCAAGCCCACGAGTGAGTCTACTAATTAGTTACCCGTTTTTAACATTTTAAAACCAATGTTTTCCTTTTAAAGAGAGAACGAATTAAACAAGATTTCGTGCTACCGTGACAACTCTTTTAAAACAAAATACAAGCATAATAAGTACATACATTGCGGTGATAGAAGTGATGAGTACAGCAGTACATAAATGCTACAAGTTCCCAAAACTCGGTGTCACAAGTACATGAGATACCTAGAGAATACACAAAAATTCTAAAACTATTGTCCGAAAGTGATAGACAGGAATATTAAAGAAGAAATAAGGAGACTCCGGTGATGCGGATCGTAGCAAGGCAGGCAGCTCACCACTAAGTCTCCGTAGATGATCGGCTACACGCCCGCATGACCACTAGTAGAACCTATCTCAGTACCTTCACATTCAGTGCAGAAGTGTAGCATGAATACGGAAAACAACACGTACCCATTAAGTATCTAGTATAACCTCGAAGAAGTAGTGACGAGGGGTCGACTTGACACTTACTAGAGGTCAAATAATAATAATATAAATGCATAAAGTAGACATGGTGAGTGTACAACAAGTATCAATGAAGCAAATAAGAGCAACTACAGTAAATCAACTCAGGAGTCTATATCAAATTACCAACATAACATAATCGGTCGTGAAGGCGCTAACACAATTATACCCAAACCAGAACCCATTTCGATTATTAAGCACGAAGTTGCGAACGGCTCGATAACATAAGAGTGGTGTTATCATATAGCCGAGGTGAAATTCCCGATCCTATAAGAGTAGTGTTACCATTATGCCGAAGTGAACGACCCGATCCCATTAGAGTAGAGAAATTTACCTCGCTCGTGGAAGTACTTACGAGACGAGAAGACATGGATTTGTTTTATAGTTTATCAAGTATTCCCCAATTTTCTGAAATAAGAAACTAAGTCGATAATTCCAATTTAAATCTCCAGTCTCAGCTCTAATCAAGACAATTAATACACATGATAGGCATAAACAGTACAATTAAAAGCATGATGTGAATCTAATTCTACCCAGACATATCATGAAATATAGCTAAGCACGGACGCTTGTCACCTCATGCGTACGTAGCTCTCCACACAAGTAGCACACAACAATAATATGCCTAAGGGGATAAATTCCCTCTTACAAGGTTAGGTAAGAGACTTACCTTGAATCCAAGTACTCAATCCGGCTCTCCAAATTCACTAGAACTCTCCAAACAACACCGAGGACTCCAAAACTAATCAAAAGTCGTATAAACTAGTAAATATATGCTCAAAAGTTCATAATTTATCTATTAGAGTAATTACCGAACCCAAATTGGAAGATTCCTAAAATTCACTTCCGGGCCCACGTGCCCGGATTCCTGAAATTGTTGAAGATAAATATTACCCATAACCTCACGAACCTAAATATATAACTTCTATTCAATTCCATAATCCTTTTCGTGGTCTAATCCCATTTTTACCAAAACCTAGGTTTTTCCAGCAATCTCCTAAAATTTCCATAATTTCTATGTTAAAATCTACCCATAACACATGATTTAAACTCATTTTGTATAGAAATTACTTACCTCAAAGTGCTAGGTGAAACTCCCTCCTTAAAGAGCTCTAAAAGAGACCAACAATTGAGAGAAATGAAAAAAATGAGCCTAAGTCCCGTGTTTAAAAATGCTACTGCCCAGCGATCCTTCTTCACGATCACGGAAGAGGCCTCGCGATCGCGAAGGCAAACCGCCCAAGCTCGGAAAATTGGCTATCACGAACGCGACCAGCGCCTATATGGCCTGCCCTACATGAACGCAGGGGCTTCTCCGCGAATGCAAAGACCACATCGGCCACCCCTGCCCAGCCCACTCTATGCGAACGTGGGCCCATTCACGAGAACGTGAAGGCCACAAGTCCTAGACCACCGCGAACGCGGACTGGGTGTTGCGATTGCGAAGCACAAATCCCAGTCCCCCAATTTTCCTTCTTCGCGAACGCGGCCCCGCCCACATGATCGCAAAGAAGGAAACTAGAACCAGCAGTGAAAACATTTTGGACTTAGCTCTGGGTAGTCCGAAACTCATCCGAGTCACCCGGGGCCCCATCCAAATGCACCAACAAGTCCATAAACATAATATGGACCTGCTCGAACTCTCAAAATAAGTAAAACAACATCAAAACTTAGAATCGTACCCCAAAACCGAATTGAATCGAGTTATGAACTTCAAGCTCTTCAGCTTACTTTGAACGCACCGAATCATACTTAGACTACTCGGAATGATACCAAATTTTGCATGCAAGCCATAAATCACCATACGGAATAATTCTCAGGCTCAAAATCCCAAAAGAAACTCGATAACACCAAAGTCTACTCCAAACCTAAATTAAAGAACTTGAAAAGCTTCAATGCGCCAACGTTCAATATTAAGCGTTGAAACGCTCCTGGGTCATTCGAAACCCGATCCGAACACACGTCCAAGTCCAAAATAATCACACGAACCTATTGGGATCGTCAAATCCCAGTTTCGAGGTCGTTTACTCAAAATGTTGACTCAAGTCAAACTTGACCATTATAGGCCATTATTAAGGAACTAAGTGTTCCGATTTCAACCCGAACCCTTCCAAACCCAAGTCAGTCATCCCCGCAAGTCATAAAATTGTAAAGTCATATACGGAGAGTCTTAATTAGGGGAACAGTGATCTAAAAAGCAAAATGACCGGTCAGGTCGTTACATTCTCTACCTCTTAAATAAAAATTCATCCTCGAACGGGTTTAGAATCATACCTGGAGTACTAAAAAAGTGCGGCTATCTACTCCTCATGTCCTCCTCGGCCTCCCAAGTCGCTTCCTTGACTAGTTGACCCCTCCACTAGACCTTTACCGCCGCAATCTTCTTGGACCTCAACTACCGAACCTGGCTGTCAACAATGGCAAATGGCTCCTCTTCAGAACCCAAACTCTCATCTAGCTGAACCGTGTTGTAATCTAGCATATGCGACCTGTCGGCATGGTTCCTCCAGAGCATAGACAGATGGAAGACCGGATGAACTCTCAATAGACTAGGAGGCAAAGCAAGCTCATAAGCAACCTCCCCAACTCGTCTCAATACCTTAAATGGGCCAATAAATCTTGGTCTCAAATTGACCTTCTTCCCGAACCTCATGATTCCCTTCATCGGTAAGACTTTCAATAGAACCTTTTCGCCCACCATAAATAATAAATCATGTGCCTTCTGACCCGCGTAACTCTTCTGTCTGGACTGTGCTGTGTGAAGTCGCTCCTGAATCAACTATACCTTTTCCAAGGCATCCTTGTCATATAACCTAGCCTCGCCGGACTCAAACCATCCAATGGGCGAACAACATCGTCGACCACATAAAGCCTCAAATGGAGCCAACTCAATACTGAACTGATAACTGTTGTTATAATCAAACTCGGCCAAAGGCAAGAATCTATCCCACTGCCCTCCTTAGTCAATCACACATGCTTTAAAAATATCCTCCAGGATCTGAACCATCCACTCGACTGCCCATCGGTCTGCGGGTGAAAGGTTATGCCAAGATCTACCCGGGTTCCCAACTCACTCTGAACTGCTCTCCAAAAGGGTGAAGTGAACTGAGGGCCTCTATTTGATATGATGGAAACTGGCACACCATTCAACCGAACAATCTCCTGAATATAAATCTGGGCCAATCTCTCTGGCGAGTACGTAGTCACAACCGGAATAAAGTGTGCCAACTTGGTCAACCTGTTGACAATGACCCAAACGGCATCAAACTTCCTCAACATTAGCGGCAACCCAACTAGAAAGTCCATAGTGATCCGCTCCTATTTTCACTCCGGTATAACCATCTGTTGGAGTAGGACACCTGGCCTCTAGTGCTCATACTTGACCTGCTGGCAAATTAGACATCTCACCACATACTCAACTATGTCCTTTTTCATCCGTCGCCACCAATAATGCTTCCTCAAATCGCGATACATCTTCGTAGCCCCTGGATGAATAGAATACCGAGAGTTGTGCACCTCCTCTATAATTTTCTCCCTTATGCCATCAACATTAGGAACACATAGGCGATCGTGAAGTTGCAGAACACCATCCTCGCAGATAGTAACCTCCTTGTCACTACCCCGAAGTATCGTCTCTCTATGAACCAGAAGGTGTGGATCATTGTATTAATGAGCCTTGATCCGCTCAAATAATTAAGACTGAGCCAGTACACATGCAAGAACTCGACTGGGCTCTGAAATATCCAACCTCGTAAGTCTGTTAGTGTCCAAAGCCAATGGCCTCTCCTCTGCTGAAATAAATTCCAAACTACCCATACTCTCAGCCTTTATGCCCAAGGCATCTACAACCACATTCGCCTTGCCATGATGATAGAGGATGGTGATATTATAGTCCTTTAGTAACTCGAGCCACCTACGCTACCTCAAATTGAGATCCCTCTGCTTGAACAAATGCTGCAAGCTACGATGATCGGTGTAAACCTCATAGGACACCCCATAAAGATAATGCCTCCAGATCTTGAGAGCATGAATTATCGTGTCCAACTCTAAATCATGCATGGGGTAGTTCGTCTCGTGGGGCTTCATCTAACATGAAGCATATGAAATAACTCACCCATCCTGCATCAATATTGTAAGGCCCCGTAAATATTTCCTAATGATTTAAGATTTTAAAGTGCGCCAACGGTATTTGGGAATAACGTATTTAAGTATTACAGGAGACCTATGGGATAGAGCCACATCATTTTGAATTGATAATGTATGTTTAAGGTGTGTTGGAACATACTAAGGAGTTTTGTGAATGGCAAGAACTTGTGAGGAACAAGTTGGATACATTAAAGGGAAAGGATGTTTCAATTGGAACAAGACCCTACTTCAAATGAATAGAACTCCCTTAATATAATTAATTAAGTGGTCATATACCTATCTAATTAAAGCCCTTTGAGTATAGTTTTCAACGCATCAAACCATTTGTCATTTGGATATGTATACAAAATGTTATGTCCATTTTATTGGACCTATGTCATATGCGCGCCAGATGCGCGGCCGCGCATATTTGAGAGTTTCTGCCTTGTGTGTGCGGCCACTTGCCCAGGTGCACGGCCGCGCACATAGCATGCCATTTAATACCCCCCAAGGCCGGGTAGAGAGAGGGTTTAAGTCATTTTTGAGCTAAAACCTGATATTTTTAGAGAGAAGTGAGAGTGTTCTAGAGAGAGAAAGAAGCTCAAGTGTTTTGTTCATCAAGATCTTGTTCAAGCCTTGAAATCCAACAAGTAAATCTCACAAGATCTTCACTCAAGAGGTTAGATTTAAAACCCTAGTTTTCAATTTCGAGTTTGGGGTAAAAGATGGATGATTGGTAGTATGATTCTTGGGGTGTAAAGATTATTATTTATATATGCTTGTATCAATAAGGTTTGTGGGAAGATTGTTGAACTCAAATAAGTAAAGATTGAATTGTGGAATGAAAGAAATCTTGTAGAAGAACCTTGTAGCCAAATTTACACACCTAGTGTTTGATAAAATGCTCAAATGATCTAAAACCACGAAAATCTTCCTAATTTGTGTTCGATTTTGTTATGTCTCAAAATAGATTGGGATTGCTAGAATTTCCATAACGTTGTAGTAATTTAAGGAAAGCTCAAAGTGAGGTATGTTGGTTACAATTCTCTCCTAGAATTGAATCCCATGATGTTCTTGTAAGTACCGAGTTATCCATTATAAACTAACTATCATGAATAAGCTTTGTGTTGAAAGGTATATGTTCAAAATGTGTTCTGGATGCTCTTATCATATGATGTTATCCTTCGGGAATGTGTTCAAAGCATGAGTTGGGTATAAAAATGTTATGACTCCAAGTAGTGTTTCAAGTGAAGGTTGTTATGCCAAATTGTGTAAGAAGTCTCAATGTGCTTAAGACTCTTAATTGCTCATAGGTGTACTAAAAGTCGTAATTAGAAATTCTTTATTGTCGATAATCTATAAAGATGCTTGAAAGTGAAAGTAGTGAGTTGGGGATATAAAGTGTGGACACCATGCCAAGAATAAAGTTTTACTTGTGGCCAATAGCGCCGATGAAATGAAATGATGTGTGAAATATTATGAAATGAGCGTTGATTCAACTATTCCAAATTAAAATAGAATTATCCAAAAGCTTATGTACTCAAGTCATGTCCAAATGTAGTTATTCTAACTAATGCTATGCTTGGTAGGTATTTCTAATATGTTTTGAGTTCTTACATATTCATGAGTAAAAATTGTGTATTGCCCATTTTGGGGAAAAGTATTTCAAGAGTATTCTATATGATGATGTTTATGATGATAATCCTTGAAAGTAAAGAAATGAAAGTGTGGAATACGATATACGGCCACAGTGCCATGAATGAAGAATAATATGTATGGCCAAGGGATTGTGGTATTAGGGTGAAGCGATAGGGCCGCTTTGTGTTAGGATAGTGGTATTGTGATACACCTTCACCCGCATATATTGGGGTGAGGCGGTAGGGCCGCTTTATGTAGGGATTGTGGTATTGTATCATGATACACCTCCACCTGCATATATTGGGGTGAGGCGGTAGGGCCACTTTGTGTGAAGGTGGTTATAGAGGATCCCCGACTTAATATCTATAAATAATTAATGAAAGATCTTAGTAAATTGGCTCGACGTTGATGTCTATCTAAGCCCTTTTATTGTTACCATGATTCATCATATTCATGTTGTATTCTAAGCCCTTGAATAGGTGTATTTGTATTGTGTAAGTAAACACTGTGAGCGGTCTATGAGACGCATAGGTGTATAATATGATATGTGAACACTAAGGACGGTCTATTAAATGTATATGCGTAAAATAAGAGAGGAAGGTGCCAATTCTATTGGCCTTCTTTGTACATGTTGTTACAATTACATTATATAATGTATTCCACGTATAGTTCATATGGCTCAGTTGATCCTAAAACAAGTTTAGAATGATGCAAGTATAATAAGACTTGAAATGTGATTCTATGGGATATTTTGTAGTTTCTTGATGTATTTTATTTGCCTCTTATTTGAGTTACCGTATTTTTATATGTTGTTTTGACTGCCTTACATACGAGTACTATTCCACATGTACTCACGTCCCTTTTACCGGGAGAGCTGCATCTTTAAATGGATGCAGGTATACTTCTACGTGATGATATGGATCTTTTATAGGGATCTTCTTCACTACTCAGCTTATGGTGAGCCCGCTACAGTTCTAATGGGTGTTTGGGTCTAGTTCATTTTATGTATTTAGGTATCTATTATTATAGAAGCTCCACGTACACTGTGGGTCATGAAATTAAAGATTTGAGTTTTGTCATGTATTTATGTTCACACTATTTACAGCTATTTATAAAGTTGTGTAACCATCATGAGAAAGAATTTATGGGCCATTGAGCCAAATGTATTCAATATGAAAGTCAAGATCTAATCATGTTATGGTAAATTAAGCATGGGTAATGATGAGAGGTCGATGTAACGTAGGCTTGCTCGACTGGGTTTACTCGGTTAAGCGCCGGCCGCGCTCCCTGAGTTCAGGGTGTGACAAATACATAACTCAAGCCAACATGTGAAGCGTCGCAATACACAGTATACATCCATGAACCGAAAGGCAACACTAAAACTGGTGTTGTAGTCAAATCCGACTTGAGCTTCTGAAAGATCACCTCGCAATCATCGGACCATCTGAACGGAGCACCCTTCTGGGTCAATCTAGTCAAGGCCACTGCAATAGATGAGAAACCCTTTTATAAACCGATGATAATACCCTGTTAACGCCAAGAAACTCCTGATCTCAGTCGTTGTGGTAGGACGAGGCCAACCCTGGACTGCCTCAATCTTCCTGGGATCCACCTTAATGCCCTCCCCTGATAAAACATGCCCCAAGAAATCCACGGAATCCAACCATAACTCAAACTTGGAGAACATAGCATAAAGCTTATGTTCCCACAAGGTCTGAAGCACTAATCTCGAATGTTGCTCGTGCTCCTCCATACTACGCGAGTAGATCAGTATGTCATCAATGAAGACAATGACAAATGAATCAAGATACGACCTGAACACTCGGTTCATCAAATCCATGAATGCCTCCAGGTCATTAGTCAAGCCAAAGGACATCATCAAAAACTCATAGTGGCTATATCTAGTCCGGAAGGCCATCTTCAGAATATCCGAAGCGCGAATCTTTAGCTGATGATACCCAGATCTCAAGTCGATCTTAGAGTACACCCAGGCACCCTACAACTGGTAAAACAAATCATCAATGCACGGCAGCGGGTACTTATTCTTGATGGTGACTTTTCTCAACAGGCGATAATCAATGTACATTCGCATACTCCCATCCTTCTTCTTCACAAACAACACCGATGCGCCCCAAGGCAACAAACTAGGTCTAATGAACCAATTCTCAAGCAACTCCTGAAGCTGCTCCTATAACTCTCTAAGCTCCTTGGGAGCCATACAATAAGGCGAGGTAGAAATAGGTTGGGTGCCTGGCACCAAATCAATGCCGAAGTCAATATCCCGATCCAACGACATACTTGGTAGATTAGCAGGAAATACATTAAAATAACTCTCGTACCACTGGTACTGAATCTAACGCTGGAGTCTCTGCAATAGTATCCCGAACAAAGGCTAAGAAGGCCAAACAACCCTTCTCGACCATATGTCGAGCCTTCAAGAAAGAAATAACCTAGCTGGAAGTACCATTGGACGAACCGCTCCACTCTAATCTGGGCACCTCAAGCATCGCCAAGGTGACAGTCTTGGTATAGCAATCAAGAATGTCATGGTACGGGGACAACCAGTCCATGCCTAAGATAAACTCGAAATCAACCATATCGAGCAATAGAAGATTCGCATGGGTCTCCTACCCACAGAAAGTCACCATGTAGGACCGGTAGAACCAATCCACAACAACAGAATCACCCACTAGTGTGGACACATATACAAGAACACCCAAGGACTCGCGGGACACATCTAGATAAGGATCAAATGGAGAGGAAGCATAGGAGTAAGTAGACCCTGGATCAAATAATACCAAGGCATCCCTACGGCAGACAAAAAGAGTACTTGTGATCACTACATCGGAGGCAATTGCCTATGGCCTGGCAGGGATAGCATAGAACCGAGTCGGAGCACCACCTAATTGACCTCTACCTCTAGAACGACCCCTACCCACCTTCCCTATGCCTCTGGCTGGCCGGGCAGGCGGTGTGGTAGCTAGTGCGATAATCATGGGCCGATGGTCCTGCTGCTCAGCCCTGCCCCAAAGTCTGGGATAAAACCTCTTCACGTGGCCAAGATCTCCCCCCCCCCCCACTCAAAAAATCCCCTCAGAGCAGCAGACTACTAACCCGAAATCTGACCCTGAAAGCCTGAATACCCACTAGAGAACCCTGAATAGCTGGCGGGCAATAAGTACTCTCTGGAATGGCACTGAAGTAGGGTCATGCTGGAGCAATCCGAGCAGGTGGTGGTGTTAACTACATGGGCCTACTGGGCTGACCCCTCATGAACTGACCCTTGCCTCCAAGTGGGGCACCATTAAATCCTCCAAACTGACGGGGCCGCTTGTCCCTCAGTACAAACTCTCCATTGCGGTTGTGAATACGCTCGATCCTCTGAGATATATCCACAACCTCAAGAAAGGAAGTCCCCATATCTGCCTCATGGGACATAGGTACCTGAATCTCCGGGTGTAGACCTGCAATGAACCTCTATACCCTCTCTACTTCTGTTGGGAGTATAATAGTTGCATGGCAAGACAAGTCAGTAAACCTCACCTCATAGTCGGTGACAGACATGTGACCTTGACGGAGTCGCTCAAACTGACCCCGAAGCTCCTATCTCTCAAAAGGTGGTATGTACTTCTCCAAAAACAGATGTGTAAACTGATCCCATGTCAAGGGAGGTGAACCTGCTGGCCTGCTAAAAAGGTAAGCCTGCCACCATCTGCGAGCCTTGCCCTCAAGCTAAAAAGTGGTGAAGTCCACCCCGTTGGACTCCAATATCCCCATGTTACAGAGCCTATCCTTGTACCGGTCAATGAAATCCTAGGGGTCCTCTGACTGCTCACCCCCAAAGTTAGGGGGCGAAGTCTAGTCCATCTGTCCAGCCGCTTCTGTTGATCAACGGTCACGACTGGTACAGCCTCTGGCATAGGTGCTGCAACAGGCCGGGCTCCGCCCGCAGGTAGTGCACCTGGGGTCTGATAAACAGCAGTAGCATGCCCTGGAGCCTGAGCGATAGGGGTCTGTGCTCCCCATCCTGCCTGAGATATGGTAGGGTCTGCTGGAAATAAACCAGCCTGCATCATAGAGTCCATGAACTGTAGCATATGACCAATGACCTCCTACAATCTCGGCGCAGTCATGAAATCTGTCGGGGCTGGCACAGCTGCAGGCACCTCATCCTGCTCCTCAACAACAAGTTCCTTTACTGGATCGACTAGTATTACAACGGGAGCATCCCTAGGGCGCTCTTGTCCTCTGACTAGAGCTGGAGCCCTCCCCCAGCCTCTGCCTCGGCCTCTAGCAATGGGGGGGAGTAGCCTCTCTACCTCCTGGCACATTCGTTGCGCGCGTTCTAACCATCTGTGAGAGATAAATAGAAAGATATTTCTAACAATATCAACTGCAGGATATGAGATGAAGAAAGTGAAGTTTCCTAACACCCTATGGCCTCTCGAAGATAAGTACGTACATCTTCTCACCAATCCACAAGAGACTACTAGGCATGCTCATGACTCGTGAGACCTATGTGAACCTAGTTTTGATACCAATATAACACGACCCAAATTCGTAATAGATCGCGATGGCGCCTAACGTCGCCGTAAGGCAAGCCCACAAGTGATTCTATTAATTAGTTACCCCTTCTAGCATTTTAAAATGAAAGTTTTCCTTTTTAAGGAAGAACGAATTAAACAAGATTTCTGGCTACCGTGACAACTCTTTTAAAATAGAATACCAGCATAATAAGTACATACACTACAATGATAGAAGTGATGAGTACAATAGTACATAAATACTACAAGTCCCCAAAACCCGGTGTCACAAGTACATGAGCAATCTAGAGAATATACAAAACTACTAAAACTACTGTTCGAAAGTGATAGATGGGAATAGTAAATAAGATAAAAGGAGACTCCGGTGTTGCGGATCGTAGAAAGGCAAGCAGCTCACCACTAAGTCTCCGTAGATGATCGGCTACGCGCCCGCGTGACCACTGGTAGAACCTAACTCAGTACCTGCACATCAGTGCAGAAGTGTAGCGTGAGTACAGAAAATAACATGTACCCAGTAAGTATATAGTCTAACCTTGAAGAAGTAGTGACGGGGGGTCGACTTGACACTTACTAGAGGTCAAATAATAATCATATAATTGCATAAAGTAGACATAGTGAGTGTACAACAAGTATCAATGAAGCAAATACGAGCAACTACAGTAAATCAACTCAAAAGTCTATATCAAATTACCAACATAACATAACCGGCCGTGAAGGCGCTAACACAATTATACCAAAACCAGAACCCATTTTGATTATTAAGCACGAAGCTGTCGAGGCGAATGGCCCAATCCCATAAGAATAATGTTACCATCATACTACCGAGGCGAATGGCCCGATCCCATAAGAGTTGTGTTATTTTACTACCGAGGCGAACGACCCAGTCCCATAAGAGTAGTGTTACCATCATGCCGAGGCAAACTACCCGATCCTATTAGAGTAGAGAAATTTACTTCCCTCGCGGAAGTACTTGCGAGATGAGAAGACATGGATTTTTTTATAATTTATCAAGTATTCCCCAGTTTTCTGAAATAATAAACTAAGTCGATAATTCCAATTTAAATCCCCAGTCTCAGCTCAAATCAAGATAATTAATACATATGATAGGCATAAACAGTACAATTAAAAGCATGATGTGAATCTAATTTTACCCGGACATATCATAAAATATATCTAAGTACGGACGCTCGTAACCTCATGCGTATGTAGCTCCCCACAAAAGTAGCACACAATAATAATATGCCTAAGGGGATATATTCCCTCTTACAAGGTTAGGCAAGAGACTTACCTCGGTTCCAAGTCCTCAATCTGGCTCTCCAACCTCACTAGAACTCTCCAAATGATGCCGAGGACTCTGAAACTAATCAAAAGTTGTATAAACTAGTAAATATATGCTCAAAAGTTCATAATTTAGCTATTATAATAACTACCCAACCCAAATTGAAAGATTTCTAAAATTCACCCCCAAGCCCACATGCCCGAATTCTGGAAATTTTTGAAGATAAATATTACCCATAACCTCCCGAGCCCAAATATATAACTTCTATTCTATTACATAATCATTTTCATGGTCTAATCCCATTTTTACCAAAACCTAGATTTTTCCAACAATCCCCTAAAAGTTCCACATTTTTGCTATACCCTGTGCATCCCAAGGTGACGTATAATGAATATGAGACTTGTTAATCATGATTTAAATGATTTTAAAGTCATAATATGACTATATATGATGTTTGGATATAAAATATAAAGTTTGGGAAAAATCAGATTTAAGTTACGGAAAAGTTGACTAAGGATTTACCTTGTAATGAAGCTTTTTGAGCAATACATTTTGTGTGTTATATGATGTCTTCTTGGTACATATTATATACCAAATTTAAGGTATTGGAATTTAGTTTGCAATGATCTTAACCGTTCATTCATATAACATCCAAATAAAAATATATAAGCGTCGGAAGAAGGGCCAATGCTAGGGTGCCAAGCTAGCACCTATTTGACTTTTCAAAAGTGGATATATATATCATTTATCTCATATATTTCTTCATTTTTCCACAGACCATGATCAAAATAAAACCATAGACTTACCCTTAAGCTCTCTACAAGGGTTTCAAAGAAGATTAATAACCCGGGTGCAAAATCAAGAAGCGATAACATTAGAACTCACGGGACGGTGATCGGAAGTCGTGAGTTCGATTTATTTCACTTTTAGTGGACTATTTTTTATTCCACTCATGTTGGCCTATTGTGCTTATGATTTATGGAGTTTAGAAGAATAAAGAGCATGGATAAATGCCACATGTGGTAGGGTAGTGGGCTGGTCGCTCGTCGTTGCAATTTCATGCTAATTGATAACTTGTTGATTGGGTGTGTTATGGTATATTTGGATTTTTTGTTGTATTAAAGATCCCGAATTGTAGTTAGGTTGTTTTTGAGTTGCTGGTTGTATTATGTTATTGTCTTTCCTATATTAGGCTTGAGGGAGCAGTAAAATCAGGGGAAATGCTGCCCGTTTTATTTTAGAATCGAGTTATCATTTGAGATACGTGATATACTAGCGCTATCTAATTTGTACATGTATTTCTTTGTTATAGGGTTGGCGTTGTCATAAGCTTGTTGTTGAGTTGCACTAATGACTTGAGCTATGTTAAGTCTATCCCTTCTTTCTTTTTGGCATGATCTATATGATACAACGAACCTATTACACCCCATGTTTTTGTACGTGAAAGTACATCGTAGGTCAATTGATGTAAGTTTGAAAATGAGATACTCTTTGAAAGTATATAAAGTGATTTAACGATGTTACGTCCCATTTTAGCAAGCCTTTAAGAGTTATCATTCGGGGATAAATGTTTCTAAGGGGACATGTTGTTACACCCCGTACTTTAGACGTCACTATCATCATAGGATTATTTAATGTGAGCTCAAAAAGGACGAAATCCTTCTACAAGGATAAGAAAGGCTTACCAAAATCTTAAGTAAGTTAAGATGAATATGAGACTTGTTAATCATGATTTAAATAAGTTTAAAGTCATTATATGACTATATATGATGTTTGGATATAAAATATAAAGTTTGGGGAAAATCGGAATTAAGTTGCGGAAATATCGACTAAGGATTTGCCTTGTAATGGAGGTCTTTGAGCAATATATTTCGTATGCTATAAATGGGGTCTTTTTTGGAACATATTATACAGCACATTGAAGGTCTTGGAATGTAGTTTCCAACGCTATTAACCGTTCATTCATACGATGTCCGAATAAAAAGATATAAGCGTCTGAAAAAGGGCCACTCATATGGTGCCAAGTAGCACCTTTTAGACTTTTTAAAAAATGGGATATTTACATCCCATCTCGTCTCTTTCTCCATTTTTCCAGAGAGAACACCCAAATAACACCCCTAACCTTACCCTTAATGTCTCTACAAGTTCTTCAAACAAGATTATCATCCTGGGCACGAAATCAAGTAGCGATAACATTAAAACGATCCCTACGACGTAAGCATCATTATATCTCCTCTCTTTTTCTTTGTCGTTTGAGTTTTGGAATATATTTAATGGTTAGGAATATGCCTACTCTCTGTATTTAATCTTTTAAATATCAAGAAAGGTTGATAAATTAATTTCCTATTAGTTAAAACTCACGGGACGGTGATCGGAAGCCGTGAGTTTGAGTTATTTAACTTGTAGTGGACTGTTTTGTGGGCTGTTTCGTGTTGCCTTTGGGCTGTCTATTTTTCTACTGTTTAATGGATATTTTGAGGACAAATGGTGTGGAGAAAAATGACATAAAGTCAGAATGGTGGGATGGTCGTTCGTCGTTACATTTTTTAGGTTGTTTGACACTACTTTGGTTGTCGTTTTATATATGAAGTAATTAGGGTATGTGGGTTGTTTTGTGGTATATTGTGATGGCTATAAGGTTGGAAAATGATGCTTACATGTTGTTATTGTTGTGTTCTTGTTGTTGTTGGTATATGGCATTGGAGGAGGGCCTAGTTACAGGGGAGATGTTGCCCACATTTACGTAAACGAGCTACTAGTTTAAGTTGCGGACTTAGCCTTTACTCAACATTGATTTTAAATCTTCTTATGTTGTGGTAGAGTGAGTTGAGTTGTTTGAAGAATTTCTTGGAAGGTATTAAGGACTCAACAGAGTTAATGTATGTTAAGGCTACGCCCTTCCTTCATTTTGACATGATCTCGTAACTACATGTGTTTGATAACGAGGCATAAAGAGACGTTCATACTCCCGAATTTATATACATTATCCTAGTCTCATAAGTTATAGTATTCTCCCTTATCGAGATTTTATATTCAATTGAGTATTGTCTTCTTCCAGTCAAGAGAGCATAGGGTCTATATATATACAGTATTACAGTATTTACACCACCATCGAGCTACAATCGGTGGGCAGGTCCCTATTGGGCAACCTCTGATCAGATGGTAAGTTATATACCGATCCTACTGTGGCCGAGCGCCTATGAGCGAGCCCAGGATGGCTGAGATACAGAGCCTAGTATGGCCGAGTGCCTATGAAGAGCCTACTACGGCCGAGTAGTTATACGTACCGAGCCTTATAGGGCCGAACATTTATTTTACTTACTATATTGAAGGAGTTGGGTCAGTACCAATAGGTAAGTATATCTCCATATCATCTTTGACTCCTAGTTACTTTCAGTTATTATATGATCTGTTCAATTTCAGCTTTCAGTTATGTTATTGCCTTACATACTCGGTACATTATTTCGTACTAACGTCCCTTTTCTGGGGACGTTGCATTTCATGCGTGCAGGTTCAGATAGACATACAGGTAGACCTCCTCAGTAGGTGTTTCCCGAGTTCAGCCTGATCTGTAAGCTCCACGTCATTCGGAGTTGCTGAGTCTAGGGTTTTGTGTACATCTTTTGTATGTATGTATATACGTTATGGGTAGGTCGGGGCCCTATTCCGATCACAATACATCCATCAATAGAGGCTTGTAGATGAGTCCTATACATTTTGTATATCAGTAGATATTCATAGCGGCTTCATCGGCCTGCACAGTTATATATATCAGCTTTTAGGCATGTTTACCCCACAGATAAGAGAGACGTTATTTTCAGACGATTCAGAATATGGCCTCATTGGCCTAAGTTGAGGGTTACCCCTCCAAAGTTCATAGTTATAGAGTGGTACGCTCGGGCCGAGTATGGCACCGGGTGACGGCCATGCCTCTTCTTACTCTAGATCGTGTGGTAGAGCTCAGTTGTAAGAATTCAAACTCCTAAATTTTATTTTATTGTAATACATCAATACCTACATCCAGAAAGATAGTTTTTAAGAGATTGAATGTAGTTGTGGAAGAGTTGAGTCAGAGGAACTCGATTTTGCATCATGCTTATGATGGGTAAATGTGAGGTCTTCAACAGATCATGTGTGTACTAATATGTGTAAGCTTCTTGATAAGGATCCCTAAGGTAAGAATATCTATCCACCCATATGATAAAAAGAAATAAGAGAATCAGAAGGTAGATACAAGTTTTGGCAAGTAAAAGAAGCAAGATGAAGAAGGGCATGAGTTACCTAGTTAATGAAGATTATCAGTATTTGCAATTCAGACAGAGAAATACAAGCATTATGAGTTACTTTCAACAGTAATAGAGTTATATGCAATTGGCCACACTCGTCTTAATTATGCCCTATGGGGGCCAACAGATATAGTTTAAGAGAAGGATAGGATATCAGAATCCAGCTGGGGTTAGAGTAACCCAAAAATAGTGGATGGATTGTTATCATTAGCTAATATTTTCGAAGATAGTGCAAATGTGATAATAGATCTCCTTGTGAGACACCTAGATGGTGAACTATAGAATAGTACAGTCAGATATGAATACTAGAATTTTTAGAAATTTCAGAAGATAGGCAGTGGAATCCTAGAAGGGATAAATATTTACCTTAGTATGACTCCAGCCCTGAGTAAAAAAAAGGAGAATGTTAGGCATTCCGAAGAGCCAGTGAGATGAAGCAAGGGGAGCTAAAAGAGAAAGAACATTTTGTTGAAGTTTTCAGAATAAAGTGATAGACAAAAATATTATCCGGAGAATAAGAATGGAGTAAATAAAGCATCATGAGTAAGATGTGATATATGGGTAATAACGTTAAATTAAAATATGACACGATGACAGAGTCTATAGTCAAGTGAAGGAAAAGACAAAAGGAGATATACCTTGAAACAATAGAAAAGTATAAGCCATAAAGTAATATCCTTCTTTCGAGAAATAAGTTGGAGAATCCAACATGATTGCCAGAAGGAAACGTTAGACCCGGGAGTAATAGAAATTAGTATGAGCTGCTGAACAAGATAAAATGAATATGAATTAGGGACTGAATGATTTAACAATAGCCGGCATCATGAGAGTTTTAGAGATCACGTTCTGGAAATAATAGAATGGACAACAGAAGAATAACCTTTAAAGGTCATTCAAGAAGACGCTTCCCTAAAGCGAGCATTGTGAGCAAAGTTAAGCTTAAGGGACTAAGTGTGCCAGTTACACTAGGTGTCACCCTCGTGCGTAAGAAATTTAGTTATCCTTGGTACAGAAGGGTTACCGCAAGGCGGATAAGATATCAATAAAGATGTGAAAAGACGCCAAAGATGAAGAGGTAACTATGGAATAGTAAAGAAAGAATGCGGTAAAAAGGTGAAAGGAATGAGATTGCATTTATTCAGATCCTACAGATATGATACGACTCCAGAACATTATGCAAGCATGATGCCGGGGAGAGGCAGTAAGGGTTCTGCATCATATGATACTGATAAACAAGTGGGAATGAACACTCGATACATAAGGAGCCAGTATAAGAGGTAAGTAAAGACAAAGGACATAACCCAAAAGGGGTTACGCATCATATAGATATGAGAATGGACCAACGAGTAGTTTGTAGTGAATTCAGGAAGAGTCTAGTTATAGCTAGACAAGAGGATACAAATAAATCAACAGATCATGTAAGATAAACATAGTGAACCCCAACATAGGGAATCCAGTCTCGCAGATACGAGATCGCAATTGTTGAAAGATTTTCAGATAGAAGTTAGAGTACTTAAAGGTACTCTATAAGTGTTCCATAAATAAAAGAGAGTGCCACTGGGGAGACATTCAAAACTTCAGTTTAGAAGCTACCATACGAGCACAAGGGCGCAGAGGTATGTAACTAAGGATAATTATAGGCGAGTAATAACATCAAAGATTCCTTCGGGTATGCGATGTAATAAGCTCGTAGCTTTACAGGAATCAGAGGGTCTCCACTATGTACTACCCCGAAAGACTAGCTGAGGAAATAAGGAAGAAGGCTTCAACCTAAGCATAGTGACATAAAGAAGAAATGGTCTTGTAACAATAGTCTCACTACAATATTGTATACACTCCATAAGAAAGTGGCTCTATCGTGGCTTATGAACGAGAAGTAAAAATCAAAGGTGATATTTGAGATCATATGAGTTACAAGAAATTCCAGTATTCGTGGGCAACAAGATAAGTCAAGTATTCATGCAACAAGTGGCAGAATGACCAGGAAAAGTAATTGCTTACATTTAAAGACAACTGAGAAGACACGAAAGGAAATCTATGGTGCTAGCAATTTAAAGGAAGATTGTGAGTAGTATAAATATATATGTGTAGGTCGCGAGATAAAGTATGATAGAGCGACAAGGTTTTAGGTAGACAAGAGTAAGTTTATGAAAAGGTGAGTGAGAAGGTGACGATAACAGGTAAGGCCTCAAGATTAAGCCTATCAAAACAAGAGAGCTTATGGTTTCCATAATTTTTAGAAAGCTCGGTACAATTAAAGGAACTCAGAGGAGTCTAAGAATATGAGCAATTAGAAGAGATGAAATGCTGCCCTGGTAGTACAATAAGGGTGTAATGGTGATAGATAACAGGATGACGTTTAGGCTTTTGAATGAATAATGATTTTAAGAAAAGGGATTTCATGAATTGCATGGGATTAGAATAACCATATAAGATGAATCACGTCGGGATGCTATGAAATACGGTTATTGAGGTATGGTATCACCCCTAGGTGGATCAGGAAAGTCACTTCAGATGTTCCCCGATGAGACGTGAGCCCTAGTGACAATGTATTACGTAAGAGGTCTCAAGTTACCAGTGGTAGATATAGATCAACATTAAGATGAATCAACAATATATGGATAAGAATTCCAAAGTATAAGAGGAGGTTATAATGCCATTCTTTAGATGAACAGTAATAAGGAAGCATTAAAGGACTTGGATTTAAACATATGGGATAAGCAGTGAGAGAGTAACCTAGAGTTGTGTAACACACCTCAGTAATAATAAGCTGAAGTAAGTGTTATAGTACAGTACGACCTACCTAGATGCACTAAATCCATAAGGAGAGATAACCAAGGCTAGGAAATAAAATATAGCAATAGGGGTACATTCGACAAAGTATCAAGCAAAGAACTCCAGTACACCTATATATGCCACGAGGAACATCTTGTCATAGTTCTGTATATGGTCACAAAGTGAGGCCAAGAGATTGGCAAAAAGCTGGAGAAAAAAAGAGAGAATATCTGCACATAAAAGGACAGAGTCACACAGGCTGCATCACAGAAGGTAGTCAAACTTATGAGATTGGAAGAATTCTGATCACAAGTCGTGATGTGACAAGAGGTCTATAGGGGAAATGCCCTGGTTTTTGAATTTATTCACAGAACAATTGCCTAGATGGCAAGGACAATATTAAAGTATTCGCAAGAGCTATAGGTTATGAGACTGATAAGCACATCAGTCAACATTCAAGGACAAATGTTCCAAAGGGGGGAATGACGTTACACCCCATATTTTTGTATGTGAAAGTACGTCGTAAGTCAATTGATGTAAATTTGAAAATGAGATCCTCTTTGAAAGTATATAAAGTGATTTAACGATGTTACATCCCATTTTTGCAATCCTTTAAGAGTTATCATTCGGGGATAAATGTTTCTAAGAGGACATGTTATTACACCCCGTACTTCATACGTCACTATAATCATAGGATTATCTAATGTGAGCTCAAAAAGGACGAAATCCTTCTACAGGGATAAGAAAGGTTTACCGAAGTCTTAAGTAAGTTAAGATAAATATGAGACTTGTTAATAATGATTTAAATGAGTTTAAATTAATGATATGACTATATATGATGTTTGGATATAAAATATAAAGTTTGGGAAAATCGGATTTAAGTTGCGAAAAACCCGACTAAGGGTTTGCCTTGTAATTGAAGGTTTTGAGCAATATATTTCATATGCTATATGGGGTCTTTTTGGGAAATATTATATACCAAATTGAAGGTCTTGGAATTTAGTTTCCAATGCTCTTAACCGTTCGTTCATATGACATCCGAATAAAGATATATAAGCGTCTGAAGAAGGGCCACTCATAGGGTGCCAATTAGCACCTTTTTGACTTTTTAAAAAATGGGATATTTACATCCCTTAGCTCGTCTCTTTCTCCATCTTTTCAGAGATCACGCCCAAATAACACCCCTAACCTTACCCTTAAGCTCTCTACAAGTACTTCAAATAGGATTATCATCCCTGGCACGAAATCAAGTAACAATAACATTAAAACGATCCCTACGACGTAAGTATCGCTATATCGCCTCTCGTTTTCTTTAAAGTTTGAGTTTTGGAATGTATTTGATAAATTTGTTTCCTAATAGTTAAAACTCACGGGACGGTGATCGGAAGACGTGAGTTCGAGTTATTTGACTTGTAGTGGACTGTTTTGTGGGCTGTTTCGTGTTGCCTTTGGGCTGTCTATTTTTCTACTGTTTAATGGATATTTGGAGGACAAATGGTGTGGAGAAACACCACATAAATTCGGAATGGTGGGATGGTCGTTCGTCATTACATTTTTTAGGTTGTTTGACAATACTTTGGTTGTCGTTTTATATATGAAGTGATTAGGGTGTGTGGGTTGTTTTGTGGTATATTGTGATGGATATAAGGTTGGAAAATGATGCTTACATGTTGTTATTGTTGTGTTATTGTTTTTGTTGGTATATGGTATTGGAGGAGGCCTAGTTACAGGGGAGATGCTGCCCAAATTTACATAAACGAGCTACTAGTTTAAGTTGCGGACTTAGCCTTTAATCAACATTGATTTTAAATCTCCTTATGTTGTGGTAGAGTGAGTTGAGTTGTTTGAAGAATTTCTTGGAAGGTATTAAGGACTCAACGGAGTTAATGTATGTTAAGGCTACGCCCTTCCTTCATTTTGACATGATCTTGTAACTACATGTGTTTGATAACGAGGCATAAAGGGACGTTCATACTCCCGAATTTATATACATTATCCTATTCTCATAAGTTATAGTATTCTCCCTTATCGGGACTTTATATTCAATTGAGTATTGTCTTCTTCCAGTCAAGAGAGCATAGGGTCTATATATATACAGTATTACAGTATTTTGCACAACCATCGAGCTACAATCGGTAGGCAGGACCCTATTGGCCAACCTTTGTTCAGATGGTAAGTTATATACCGAGCCTACTATAGCCTAGCGCCTATGAGCAAGTCGAGGATGGCCGATATACAGAGCCTAGTATGTCTGAGCGCCTATGAGCGAGCCTACTACGACCGAGTAGTTATACGTACCAAGCCTTATAGGGTTGAACATTTATTTTACTTACTATATTGAAGGAGTTGGGTCAGTACCAATAGGTAAGTATATCTCCAAATCATCTTTGACTCCTAGTTACTTTCAGTTTTTATATTATCAGTTCAGTTTCAGCTTTCAGTTATGTTATTACCTTACATACTCGGTACATTATTTCGTAGTGACGTCCTCTTTCTGGGGACGTTGCATTTCATGCGTGCGGGTTCAGATAGACATACAGGTAGACCTCCTTAGTAGGTGTTTCCCGAGTTCAGCCTGATCTGTAAGCTCCACGTCCTTCGGAGTTGCCGAGTCTAGGGTTTTGTGTACATCTTTTGTATGTATGTATATATGTTATGGGTAGGTTGGGGCCCTATTCCGATCACAATACATCCATCAATAGAGGCTTGTAGACGATTCCTATATATTTTGTATATCAGTAGATATTCATGGCGGCTTCATCAGCCTGCACAGTTATATATATCAGCTTTTAGGCATGTTTACCCCACAGATAAGAGAGACGTTATTTTCAGACGATTCAGAATATGGCCTCATCGGCCTAAGTTGAGGGTTACCCCTCCAAAGTTCATAGTTACAGAGTGGTACGCTCGGGCCGAGTATGGCACCGGGGGACGGCCACGCCTCTTCAGGTTTGGGGCGTGACAAACTTGGTATCAGAGAAGTTCTTTCCTAGGGAGTCTACAAGTTGTGTCTAGTAGAGTCTTATTTATGGGTGTGTTGTGCACCACACTTATAAGCAGGCGGCTACAGAGCATTTAAGACTGTCACTCTTTCTTCTTACTCTAGATCGTGTGGTAGAGCTCAATTGTAAGAATTCAAACTCCTAAATTTTATTTTATCGTAATACAACGATACCTACATCCAGAAAGATAGTTTTTAAGAGATTGAATGTAGTTGTGGATGAATTGAGTCAGAGGAACTCGATTTTGCATCATGCTTATTATGAGTAAATGTGAGGTCTTCAGTAGATCATGTGTGTACTAATATGTGTAAACTTCTTGATAAGGAGCCCTAAGGTAAGAATATCTATCCACCCATATGATAAAAAGAAATAAGAGAATTAGAAGGTAGATACAAGTTTCGGCAAGTAAAAGAAGCAAGATGAAGAAGGGCACAAGGTACCTAGTTAATGAAGATTATCATTATTTGCAATTCAGACAGAGAAATACAAGCATTATGAGTTACTTTCAACAGTAATAGAGTTATATGCAATTGGCCACGCTCGTCTTAATTATACCCTTTGGGGGCCAACAGATATAGTTTAAGAGAAGGGTAGGATATCAGAATCCAGCTGGGGTTAGAGTAACCCAAAAATAGTGGATGGATTGTTATCATTAGCTAATATTTTCAAAGATAGTGCTAATGTGATAATAGATCTCCTTGTGAGACACCCAGATGGTGAACTATAGAATAGTACAGTCAGATATGAATACTAGAATTTTTAGAAATTTCAGAAGATAGGCAGTGGAATCCTAGAAGGGATAAATATTTACCTTAGTATGACTCCAGCTCCGAGTAAAAATAGTGTGGAGAAACACCACGTAATGACAGAATGGTGGTCTGGTCGTTCGTCGTTACAATATTTAGGTTGTGCGACACTAGTTTGGTTGTCGTTTTATGTATGAAGTGATTAGGGTGTGTGAGTTGTTTTGTGGTATATTGTGATGGAGATAAGGTTGAAAAATGATGCTTACATGTTGTTATTGTTGTGTTCTTATTTTTTTTCTTTGTATATGGTATTGGAGGAGGGCCTAGTTACAGGGGAGATGCTGCCCAAATTTACGTAAATGTGCTACTAGTTTAATTTGCGAACTTAGCCTTTACTCAGCACTCATTTTGAATCTCCTTATGCTGTGATAGATTGAGTTGAGTTGTTTGAAGAAATTCTTGGAAGATATTAAGGACTCAACGGAGTTAAGGTATATTAAGGCTAAGCCCTTCCTTCATTTTGGCATGATCTCGTAACTACATGTGTTTGATAACGGGGCATAAAGAGAAGTTCATACTCCCGAATTTATATACATTATCCTAGTCTCATAAGTTATAGTATTCTCCCTTATCAGGACTTTATATTCAATTGAGTATTGTCTTCTTCCAGTCAAGAGAGCATAGGGTCTATATATATACAGTATTACAGTATTTACACCACCATCGAGCTACAATCGGTGGGCAGGACCCTATTGGCCAACCTTTGTTCAGATGGTAAGTTATATACCGAGCCTACTGTGAATGAGCGCATATGAGCGAGTCCAGGATGACCGAGATACATAGCCTAGTATGGCCGAGCGCCTATGAGCGAGCCTACTACGGCCAAGTAGTTATACGTACCGAGCCTTATATGGCCGAACATTTATTTTACTTACTATATTGAAGGATTTGAGTCAGTATCAACATGTAAGTATATCTCCAGATCATCTTTGACTCCCAGTTACTCTCAATTATTATATTATTAGTTAAGTTTCAGCTTTCATTTATGTTATTGCCTTACATACTCGGTACATTATTTCGTACTAACGTCCCTTTTCTGGGGATGTTGCATTTCATGGGTGCAGGTTCAGATAGACATACAGGTAGACCTCCTCAGTAGGTGTTTCTCGATTTCATCCTGATCGGTAAGCTCCACGTCCTTCGGAGTTGCCGGGTCTAGGGTTTTGTGTACATCTTCTGTATGTATGTATATATGTTATGGGTAGGTCGGGGCCCTATTCCGATCACCAGTTTTTTTATATAGGTTTGATGGGTAGGTCAAGGCCCTATCCCGACCATGATACAGTCATCTCTAGAGGCTTGTAGACGAGTCATGTATATTTGGTATATCAGTATATGTTCATGGCGGCTTCGTCAGCCTGCACAGTTATATATATCAGCTTTTGGGTATGTTTACCCCACAGATGAGAGAGGCGTTATTTTCAGATGATTTAGAATATGGCATCATCGGCCTAAGTTGAGAGTTATCCCTCCATAGTTCACAGTTATAGACTGGTACGCTCAGGCCGAGTATGGTACCGGGTGACAGCCACGTCTCTTCAGGTTTGGAACGTGACAAAACCGAGCAAACATGCAACTTTCACAAATGACTCTATTCTTAGAAGTACTAAGGCTGCCTATGTTCTTGATTCCCCATATGTCCTATTATTATATCGTTTGTTCATGGGTCTCAAACAATATGTGAGTTGATAATGTTTATGTTACGCCCCAAACTCGGGGAGCGCGACTGGCGCTCAACCGAGAGAACCCGGTCGAGCAAGCCTGTTAGATTTTCTTCTACCCAAACTCATCCATGAATAAAGAGGAGATGTACTCCATTAATCAAACACTGAAAAGATTTTATTAACAACTTCCTTTTCATTCCCATTAGCAGCTTCATTCATAATTTTCAAAATATTACGAGTTTATAGAATTAATGAAAAACATGATTTCCAAATACCAACATTTCTAGTTCAATTCCCAACACCAACCACAACCCACAACCTGTCTACGGAGACTCTAATTACAACATAAGAGTAATATGGAAATGCCGGAAACAAGGCCCCGGCTATACCTCAAAACACAAAGTACAACATCAAATGATATTATGTCCGGGATAGAGTAGGGCTCAACAAAACCTGCTGAATAGGGAATAGCTACTAACGAGGACCAAAGTTGCCCGCTGATGAACCTCTTGCATCCATTGAAGATGCAGCGGCCGCGGCAAAAGGAACGTTAGTACATATGGAATAGTACTAGTATGTAAAGCTAATTATCCTCTTTATAAATAAAATGCCCAGATAAGAAAGGGAAAATCATAGAAACAGCAAGCCACAATCAACAATATCCAAATTTTTCGTTAAAACATAATAATTTTCAAAATACGGATTTCATATACAATTTTGGTTAGGAGATCATTTGCACCGATATACCACCGTCCTTGTTAGCACGGAGTCCGATCACGCCCGATCGGCTAGGCCATCTCCCCACGAACAATGTGGTTTGACATGTGATGCGAAAGAAAGTTGTTACCAAGAGTAGTACCACCATATGCGCAATATGGCGTCTGATCTCCACCTGATCAGCTAGGCCGCCTTCCCACATATGCCGTGTGGGTTGACTTTTCCAATTCATAGTTATTACCAGTTTCATCCCAATTAAGGGGAATAATATCAACCCATCAATATCATCCCAAATAAGGGCAATAATCACAATCCACCCCTACACCGGCACGTGTAGTTTCAGGTGTGGGCCTTATGACCCACCCTTCCTCGGTTTTGCTAATGATGCTCCCAAAATATTTTTTGATTTGATTTTCACACAAAGGTAACATAAATACAATTGTACCCACCTCAACATCTTTCACTTTGTATAATTATCATTACTATTTCCAGTCACTCACAACAACAATATTCCCTTGGCTCATTTGTCCATTCACAAGATTTTTTATTTCTGGCACGATGGTCGTATTTCATATTCCACATTTTCACCTCTTTCAATTTCAAAGATCACCATCATATATCAACATATAGAATATTTCAGCAATCATATACCTCAAATTCATTAGTAATGGAAACTTTAAACACAAAAGTTTCTTCCCAAAGAATGAGGCATACCGACCAACAATAGAAATATACATCAAAATCATATACAATCAATACACCATTTATTCTTGCAATACTCTTTCCCAGAAATGTCAATATACAATTTCAACACCTGAGTATGTGATAACTCGAGCCACGCTGGATATATTTATAAAGTAAAGCATTAATTGAAATAGCCACTTATGGGCATGAATTGAGTACAAAAGCATTTAGGCAATTCTTTTTTCGAAATCATTTTTAAACAATTGAGTCGAGGCTCATTTCGTAATCTTTATCACACCCTCTCATTTCATTGGCACCACTAGCCACAATTATAACTTAAATTCATGGCACGCTGGCCACACTCCATATCCCCAATTCACTTATTTCACTTCCAACCATCTTTATAGATTATCAACAATAAGATATTTCCAATCAAGACTTTAGGTACACATATGAGCAATTAAGAGTCATAAGCATATTGAGATTTTCTCATATAATTTGGCATTATAGTCTTCATTTGAAACATGACTAAAAGACATAGCATTTTAATACATATATGATTCTTCAACACATTCCCAAAGGATAACATAATGTGATAGGAACATTCGGAACACGTTTGGAATACATAATTCTCAGCACTTTGCTTATTCGGGACAATCGAATATATTGGGAACATATCGGAATATAGAATAAGGAACTTGAGACAATCATACTTGAAACTTATGGGAACATAATGTTATTCATTTCTAAAAGAGTAGTTTAGCCAACATACCTCAATTGAGCTTCCTTATGCTCTAAAATATTCCGGAAATCTTAGCAACTTCATTCTATTTTGAAAATGTAACAAATTGAATCAGAATTAGGAGGATGATCATGGTTCTAGCTCATTTGAGCATTCTATCAAATACTAGGTGTGTATTAAAGTTTCAAGGTTCTTTTATGGTGGGTTCCATCATCCCAAACCCATTATCTACCATTCTTAGCTCAACAATCTTCTTACACCCTTTGATAACACATGCATGCAAGATAGACAACTCCCATGCACAAAAATTATCTTACTAATTACCCAATTCTAGACAAACTTCGAAATTGAGGGTTAGGGTGTAGAATCCTACCTTTAGGATGAAGACCTTTTGGGTTTTCCTTGTTAATCTTACAAAATTTGAGCAAGACTTGATGAATAATTAGCCTAGGGTTTCCTCTCTCTCTAAAACACTCACTTCTCTCTAAAACATCAGATTTTTGCTCAAAATGGTCCATTGCGTCTATTTAACGAAGTAGGGTTGGATTATAAAAATTCAAAAATAAAGATCCGGAACAGGATATGCGGTCCGCATATCGGCCGCACAAGTGGCCTCCAGAACTGGGAAAATTCCTCCTGGGTTTGCGGTCAATATGCGGCTCGAAGACCTATTATGCGGTAGCATAATGAACCGCAGAACAGTTTTGCGATCGCATATTGCAGAATAGCATCCAAACCTGCCCATACCTGCCTCACTCTGCGGCATTATGCGGCCCGCAGAGTGATTCTGCGATCGCATAATGGACCGTAGAAACGCATTTCTCTGCCAAAAATTTTCCTTTACTCCTCAGTGCATTGTTCAACCCAAAAAGTCCAGGTCACAGTGAGCTTGAACGCCGTGAAGATTTTATACAATCCTCAAACACGTAAGCTTACTCTGGCACCACGACACCCTGAATTCATTTGCGAAATTTTTCGGGGCTTCACACTTAAGTACTTCGAAATTTTCCGGGGTGTTACAGTTTATCCGAAGGCATAATGATCTTATGACATTCCGAGAGATATTATTGACTTACTTCATTATGCATTGCATTCATTTATACATGTATATTGACCCATGACCAGACGGCGTTATATACGTGTATATTATATGTATATGGGGTATGGGGAAAGGTTACGGCTTTATATACGCACCACCACCTGATTAGCTGGTATACGTTAATGATTTCGCCCACAGAGACTGAGATGATATGATGGGATGCCCTCAGAGGCTTGATGATGTTATGTACGCATATACCTACGCATGATATGACATTTATACACATATGCATGACATTATAAATGTTTCATGATTTACAGAGCTATTCAGACTTACAGGTTGAGTTCTTTACTCCATGTTTTTTTCATGTCTTTTATATACTGCTTTCATGCCTTATATACTCGGTACTTTATTTGTACTAACATCCCTTTTTTCCTGGGGACGCTGTGTTTCATGCCTGCAGGTCCCGATAGACAGGTTGACAGTCCTCCTAGTAGGCTATCAGCTCAGCGGAATGTGTTGGTGCACTCCATTTGCTCCGGAGTTTCCTATTTGGCAGTATGCTTTGGACATGTATAGATTGGTATGGCGGGATCTTGTCCCGGCCTTTATGATGTTTGTGTACTCTTAGAGGTTTGTAGATAGATTTCATGTATATGGATACTTGTATGGCCTTGTTGGCCTATGTTTTGAGTGTACAAATGATCATGTCGTCCTTATAGGCCCGTATGTCACATGTATAAGTTTCTATATCATGTTGGATCGTCATATATCTAGTATTCCCTTATGTTTTATTCTAGTTATCTCATGACGGCCCTTTTGGCCCTTTTACCCATGATGGTGTGATAAGAAAGATATGTTACGTTGGTACTCGGTTGAGTAAGGCACCGGGTGCCCGTCACGGTCCTTGAACACGATTACCAGAAGGCTAAGTTAGACCCCCGGAGTAATAGAAATCAGTATGGGCTAGTGAACAAGATAAACTGAACATGAATTAGGGATCAGAAGATTTGATAATAGTCGGCATCGTGATAATTTCAGAGATAGCACTCCGGCAATAATAGAATGGACAACAAAAGAATAACCTTTACTGTTCATTCAAGAAGATTCTTCCCTAAAGCAAGCATAGTGAGCAGAGTTATGACAAAGGACATAACCCAAGAGAGATTACGTAGAATATAGATAAGAGGATGACGTTTAGGCCTTTGATTGAGTAATGAATTAACGAGAAAGGGATTTCAAGAATTGCACGGGATTAGATTACCCCCATAAGATGAACCTTGTTGGGATGCTATGAAATATGGTTATTGAAGTATAGTATCATCCCTATATGGATCACGCAAATCACTTCAAATGTTCCCTGATACGACGTGGACCCTAGTGACAATGTATTACGTAAGAGGTTTCAAGTTATCAGTGGTAGATTATGGATCAATATTAATGTTAATCAACAATGGATGGATAAAAGTTACAAAGTATGAGATGAGATTAGGCTGTCATTCTTAAGATGAACAGTAATGAGGAAGCATTAAAGGACTTAGATTTATACATATAAGATAAGCAGCGAGAGAATAACCTGGAGGTGGGTAGCAGACCTCGGTAATAATAAATCGATGTAAGATTTATGGTATAGTATGACCTACCTAGTTGTAGTAAATCCATAAGCATAGATGACCGAGGCTATGAAACAAGATATGTCAATAGTCGTATGTTTGACAAAGTACCGAGCGAAGAACTTCAGTACACCTATAGATGCCCCGAGGGACAGCTTATCATAGTTATGTATATGTTCACAAAGTGATGCCTAGAGATTGTATAGTAGTAGTTCATAGTCGTTCTACAGTAGCAGACCTGATTGAGTTAGATATGGTAGAATTTGATGTTATAATGGGTATGGATTGGTTGGCTATGATATTGTTAGTATGATTATGTTCGGTTTGCATGTCAATCTTGTTGAGAAAATTGGTAACTAGAAAAGAAATGGCTATAAAGCACTTGGAAGTTGTCCACGGTGATATTATCTTGTGTTAGGCTATTTCGGGTAACTTTGAAATTGAGTAAAAGGTTGGAAATCTTATAAAAGGTATTGGTTATTATACTGGATATATTACTAAGTTCAAGAATGAATGATAATGGGGTTGAAGGGTACTAAAGGGATTCAATCCGAGCTTTCAGCTCTTCGTGATATGTTGATGACTTGTTAATGAAATATTTTGTACTCTATTGTAAATGTAGTTGTTCTTGATGGATTGATTTGAAAGTTGCTCGTATGGACATTAAGTGGCTGGAAATTATGGAAAATAAGTTGGCTTTGTATTGTTGGTTTGTTGCGTGATAGGTTGGTAGTAGTACCGTTATAGAGGAGAGACTGCCAAAATTTCTATAGATCTCTAGGAGTTTAACATTCGAGGACGAATGTTTGTAAGGGGGGAAGATTGTTACACCCTGAACATCCCAAGGTAACGTATAATGAATATGAGACTTGTTAATAATGATTTAAATGAGTTTAACGTCATAATATGACTATATATGATGTTTGGATATAAAATATAAAGTTTGGGAAAAATCATATTTAAGTTGCAGAAAAGCTGACTAAGGATTTGCCGTGTAATGAAGCTTTTTGAGCAATACATTCCGTGTATTATATGAGGTCTTCTTGGGACATATTATATACCAAATTGAAGGTCTTGGAAAGTAGTTTCCAACGCTCTTAATCGTTTGTTCATACGATATCCGTATAAAAAGATATAAGCGTCGGAAGAAGGGTCAATGCTAGGGTGCCAAGCTAGCACCTGTTTGACTTTTCAAAAGTGGATATATATATCCCTTATGTCATATCTTTCTTAATTTTTCCACAGACCACGATCAAAATAAGACCATAAACTTACCCTTAAGCTCTCTACAAGGGTTTCAAAGAAGATTAACATCCCGGGCACGAAATCAAGAAGCGATAACATTAGAACAATCCCTACAACGTAAGTATCGCTATATCACCTCTCTTTTTCTTTGTATTTGAGTTTTGGAAGGTACCTCATAGTTAGCCTACTTTCTGTATTTAAGCTTTTAAATATCAAGGAAGGTTGATAAACTCGTTTTCTAATAGTTAGAACTCACGGGACGGTGATCGAAGCCGTGAGTTTGATTTACTTAACTTTTAGTAGACTGTTTTGTAGTCCACTCATGTTGGCCTATTGTGCTGCTGATTTATGGAGTTTGGAAGTATAAAGGGCGTGGCGAAACGCCACATGTGGTAGGGTAGTGGGCTGGTCTCTCGTTGTTGCAATTTCATGCTAATTAATAACTTGTTGATTGGGTGTGTTATGGTATATTCGGGTTTTTTGTTGTATTAAAAGCCCCGAATTGTAGTTAGGTTGTTTCTGAGTTGCTGGTTGTATTGTTTTGTTGTCTCGCCAATAGTAGGCTTGAGGGAGCAGTAAGATCAGGGGAAATATTGCCCGTTTTACTTTAGAATCGAGTTATCGTTTGAGATACGTGATATATTAGCGCCATCTAAGTTGTACATGTATTTCTTTGTTATAGGGTTGGCATGCGTCATAAGGTTGTTGTTGAGTTGCATTGACAAATTGAGGTATGTTAAGGCTATCCCTTCTTTCCTTTTGGCATGATCCATATGATACAACGAAACGAGCAAACATGTAACTTTCACAAATGGCTCTATTCTTAGAAGTACTAGGGTTGCTTATGTTCTTGGATTCCCCATATGTCCTATTATTATATAGTCTGTTCATGGGTCTCAGAAAATATGTAAGTTGATAATGTTTATCCGAAGGCATAATGATCTTATGACATTCCAAGAGATCTTATTGACTTACTTCATTATGCGTTATATTCATTTATACATGTACATTGACCCATGACCAGACGACATTATATACGCGTATTTATATGTATATGGGATATGGGAAAAGCTTATGGCGTTATATACGCACCACCACCTGATCAGGTGGTATACGTTGATGATTTCGCCCACAGAGGTCGAGATGATATGATGGGATGCCCTCAGAGGCTTGATGAAGTTATGTACGCATATACCTACGCATGATATGACATTTATACGCATATGCATGACATTATAAATGTTTCATGATTCACAGAGTTATTCAGACTTACAGGTTGAGTTCTTTACTCCATGTTTCTTTCATGTTTTTTATATACTGCTTTCATGCCTTACATACTCAGTACTTTATTTGTATTGATGTCCCTTTTGCTTGGGAACGTTGCGTTTTATGCCTGCAAGTCCTGATAGACAGGTTGACAGTCCTCCTAGTAGGCTATCAGCTCAGCGGAAGGTGTTGGTGCACTCCACTTGCTCCGGAGTTGCCTATTTTGTCAGTATGCTTTGGACATGTATAGATTGGTATGGCGGGGTCCTGTCCCGGCCTTTATGACGTTTATGTACTCTTAGGATTGTAGACAGATGGCATGTATATGGATACTTGTATGGCCTTGACGGCCTATGTTTTGAGTGTACAAATGATCATGTCGGCCTTATAGGCACGTATGTCATATGTATAAGTTTTTATATCATGTTGGATTGTCCTATGTCTAGTATTCCCTTATGTTTTATTCTGGTTATCTCATAATGGACCTTCTGGCCCATTTACCCATGATGGTCTGATAAGAAAGATATGTTACGTTGGTACTTGGTTGAGTAAGGTACCGGGTGCTCGTCGCGGCCCACCGATTTGGGTCGTGACAAATTACTATGTTAAAACCTACCCATAACACATACATTAAACTCATTTTGTGTAGAAATTACCTACCTCAAAGTACTAGGTGAAAATCCCTCCTAAAAGAGCTCTAAATTCGACCAACAAGTGAGAGAAATGAAGAAAACGAGCTTAAGTCCCGTGTTTAAAAATGCTACTGCCAAGCGATCCTTCTTCGCGATCACGGAAGAGTCCTCGTGATCGCGAAGGCAAACTGCCCAAGCCTAGAAAATTGGCTATCGCGAACGCGAAGGCTTGTATGGCCTGCCCTACGCGAACGCGAAGACCATAACGGCCACCCCTTCCCAGCCCACTCTATGCGAACGCGAAGACCGCAGTCCCAGACCTTCGTGAACGCGGACTGGGTGTTGCGAACGTGAAGCACAAATTCTAGTCCCCTAATTTTCCTTCTTCGCGAACGCAACCCCATCCACGCGATCGCAAAGAAGGAAACCAGAACTAGCGGTGACAGCATTTTGGATTTAGCTTTGGGCGGTCCAAAACTCACCCGAGCCACCCGGGACCCCGTCCAAATGCACCAACAAGTCCATAAACATAATATGGACTTGCTCGAACTCTCAAAGCACGTAAAACAATATCAAACCTAAGAATCGCACCCCAAAACCGAATTGAATCAAATTATGAACTTCAAGCTCTTCAACTTACTCTGAACGCGCCGAATCATACTTAGACTACTCGGAATGACACCAAATTTTGTGTGCAAGCCATAAATCACCATACAAAACTATTCTCAGGCTCGTAATCCCAAACGGACCTCGATAACACCAAAGTCTACTGCAAACCAAATTTAAAGAACTTGAAAACCTTCAATGCGCCAACTTTCAATATTAAGCGCTAAAACGCTCCCCGGTAATCCGAAACCCGATACGAACACACATCCAAGTCCAAAATCATCATACGAACCTATTGGTACCGTCAAATCTCGGTTCTGAGATCGTTTACTCAAAACGTTGACTCAAGTCAAACTTGACCATTATAGGCCACTATTAAGGAACTAAGTGTTATGATTTTAACCCGAACCCTTCCAAACCTAAGTCAACCATCCCCGCAAGTCATAAAATAATAAAGACACATACGGGGATTTTTAATTAGGAGAACGGGGATCTAAAAAGTAAAATGACCAGTCAGGTCATTACAACAAACCCTTCAAATAGCATTGACGATAGCTTTACCGCCTCAATTCTTTTGATAGAAAGAGTTAACCCCTCAGAATATTGGTTAGAGATTGGATGATTCACCCTCCTCTTTCTTATTTTTAGGGACATAGCGAAGCGCAGCAGTTACTTTCTTGCCGTGAGACACAATGTTCCCTCTATGAGATTTATTTGAGTTAGGGTGTACCTTCTCGGCAATAGCTTCGGTTTTGTCGACAACCACCTCAACTCTTTTAGTCGTGGACTCATAATTATTGCCATTCATGACATCATCAGCTTGTAGCTCCTTCACAATGAGGTTCTTCAAGTAGAACTTTGCATCGGCGAAGTGTGACTCAGCCTCAGTGAATGGCTTGTCATTAGCAACTATCTTCTTCTCGACCCCACCCTCAATAGTACTTCAAACATTGATGGTAGGTAGATGGAACTACTTTATTCTCATGTATCCAAGGCCTTCCAAGCAAGACGTTGTATGAAGTCTTTGCATCGATCACATGCAGCCATGCACTTGATTGCATATCTTCAATGGTGATTTCCAACATGATCGCGCATATGGCTCTTTTCCCTCTTGGTTGAATCCCTGAATCATCAAACGACTTTCCGAGAGCTCATTCATAGGAATGCCAAGTTCTTTCATAGTACGAAATGGAAAGATGTTCACTGATGATCCTGCATCAACCAAAATTCGATTTACCCTTTCATCGCGCATATAGCCAACCAGGTATAATGGGACGTTATGAGGAGTGTCACCTAGTAGAAGATCATCATTCGTGAACGTCATTTTTTTCTGTCAAGCATTAACTTCTTGGGGAATGACTCGGTGAGCTTTTTCGAAGATCGTTCCAACGGTAGGTTATCACTCTTTTCTTCCCCTTTATCAGCATTGCAACAAGAGGCCCCAATGCCATCATGGGAAATCTTCATGCGGAACCAACTTGGCAAGAACTCCTCCAAGGTCACTAGATGTCGTGTCTTTTGAGGGTGGTGCACCTCCACTTTTGCTTTCTTCAAATGCATAACTTGATTTTGTTTCCTTGGTCTTTTTACCATCATTTTCCTTGTTGGTTGTTCTATTGATTCTTTTCGTGGGCTTCTTTTGTGACGCCTACGACGAGTCACCAACTTCCAACCTTTATCATCATCAGGCTGATCTACTTCGACTTTGTTATTCGCCAGTAATTCTTCTTCTTTGATTTCTTTTAAACTACATAGCTCATCTAGACTGAATGAGCCAAAGGTGATAGAGACTTGGTTCGTATTTGCCTTCTCATCTTCAAGCACAATTTTCTTTTCACGAGCCAAGTCCATAACTTTGTCCTTAAAGTCAAACCACTTCTCAAGAGGATGGCTCACAAGTTGATGATATCTGTAGTAATTTGGGTCATCAGTTTTCCCAGCTTTATTTGGCCGCATCATCTCCGGAAGCTCAATGAGCTATAACTCGAGAAGCTCTTTAAAAATTGCAGGCACATCAGAATCTAGAAATGGGTACTCCTTCTCTTGCATTTCTTTTAGAGTCAACTTTCCACTTGGCTTATCTTGTAAAGAAGTGGATTTCATACTCTGCTTCTTGCTAACCTTCGTTGAGAACTTCACAGGTGATGTGTTGACATTCATAGCTTCTTTACTTTCTGACTTGGGGTACAAATTGCTCTATTTCCTAACTTCTTTCTTGTCGTTCCCTTTGCGAGGCTCATAGATGGGCAGCCTTTCATTTCCAGCGGAGGCCATGCTCAACTCCATGTCATGGGAACGAGTTGCAGGTTCTTCAAATGTGCTAGGCTTGATACCTTGCAAGATGTAGCGCAATCCCCAATGCATGCCTTGGATGCACATCTCTATGTCAGAAGCTTCACTAAGCCTGCCTTTGCAGCTGAGGCTTGCATTCCTTCAACAATTGATAAAGTCGATAACTGGTTCACCTTTCCATTGACGAGTATTTGTAAGTTCTACAATGCTCACAGTGCGCCTTGTGCTATAAAAACGATTGAGGAACTCTTGCTCTGATTGATCCCAGCTATCAATAGATCCAGCCTCGAGGTTTACCAATCAAAAGCATTTTCTTTTAGCGAGCGGACAAACTGCTTGACAAGGTAATCTCCCTAAGTTCCGATATTGTTGCATGTCTCAACGAAGTGTGCCACATGTTGCTTTGGATTGTCTTTACCATCAAACTGTTGGAACTTTGGAGGTTGATAGCCAGCGGACATCTTCAACATATCGATCCTTGCAGTGTACGGCTTTGCGTATGTAAGGGAGGACTTGGAAGCAACTGCATACTTATTTTTGATAGTTCCTTCAATGAACTCCTTTAGTTGATCAATTGGAATCATCCCTTCGGATGAGACAGGGATAGCCTTATTGGGTGCTAGTTGTCTTGGAGGAGAATCACTCTCTGGAACTTTTGGGAGCTTTCCAGGTGCATGGGTGGATTCTTCTTCCATCAAGATTTTCACCCTATCTGTTAGCTTGTCAATTCTAGCATCTTGATTTTGTATGCATTTGGTCAAGCCAGTAATTACTCCTGTCAAGTTTGACAGCTGCTCATCCACAGATGAAGCGTTCGTCACCATTGCTTGCATGATTGTTGTAGATGATGGAGAGTAGCATGGATTGTCACACATATTGATCCTTAATTGGCTCATGCTATGCAATGTAAGTAGGGAGGATCCATCACTTGAAGTATCATCATCTTCCTTCACAACAGAATTCTCGGATCCAGAGAGGTTAAGCAGAGCTAGAGTTTTCTTAATCTTTTCAGCAACATCTCTTCTCCTTCATATGCGTTTGTAGAGGATCTTGCTCTTTTTGAGGATGAAGATCCGAAAACATGAGTCGATGCGGACGACACTTGGAGTGATTGTTGTCCTAAAGAGCTTGCTTTGCTCCTTGTAACTGGTCCAAAGCTTCCAAAGGTAACATTGAGGATGCTTTCAACATCATCGTAGAACCTGAAATTAGCAGCCTTAGTGGAGGTTAATCTGGAATTGATTTTCTTTGAAGCCAATTCGATGTTCTTGAACTTTGGTGATTGAAAGTTGAGATGAGAGGTAGAGATGGTCACACTGGGCATGCAAGAATTTGTAGACAATAAATTTGCGTTAAGAAAATAATCGAGACCGAAAATATTACAACAATCGTAGTATTTGATTTCAAATAAAATGAGTGTATAATATCTAAGAATCCTCTAAGGAGGGTAGTTTGTATGTAGACCTTACCCCTACCCTGGGATAGAGAGGTTGTTTCCGATAGACCTTCGGCTCCCTCCCTCCAAGAACTCCCTACTTTGCTCTTGGGGTGACTCGAACTCACAACCTCTTGATTGGAAGTGGAGGGTGCTCACTACTAGAGCAACCCACTCTTGTCTCCTGATTTTTTTTTCCAATAGTAAATACATTCAAGGCCTTTGAGCTTGATCTTGGATCTATATTTGTTGCCGCGAAAGATGATCTTAATTCAACTAGTACGAACTTTGATTTGAATTTGTACTTCTTGAACCTTGATTTGTTCTTCGTTCTTGAGCTTGAACTTGAACTTGATTGCTTGAAGCTTTGAAACTTGTAGAGAAATTTGCGGCGTTTGATCGGCGAGCTCTCTCTTGCTTCTTGTTATAACTTCTAGTGTCTTTTCTGAGTTTGAAGACCCACATTTATAGTTGTGGAAAAGAAGAGTTGTGATGAGAACAAACTCTTTCCGACCAATCAAATTAAAGCGTGACGAGGCCGCATTTGATTGGCTAGAACATGTCACTTACAAATGTGACGCAATTTCACTGGAATTTGACTTGGCACGCCTTGTCATTTTGACATGGGGCATGATCCTATTGGCTCTTCCGTTTAACTTGGCGTGCCACATCACTTGACACGTGGCACCCAACTGGGTCTCTAGGAAAATGATATATTGGGCTTAATGAAGTGGGCTCATCATTCTAGCTAATAGATTTGAATTTAAACCACACATATTTAACTTATATGTTAATCCAATTATATTAGCCCAATAAATTTTTTTAGACTAATATATCTTGAATTCCAAATATAGTCCAAATTTAGTTTATTAATTCTAAATTCAATAAATTTTAAATGTCTATACTCTCATGTAGGAAATCACTCACCCAACCAATTTAACCAACCCTTGCGGGCATTATTGTTAATCTTATTACTAAAAAGCTTCATCAAAATACTTCTAATTTACTATTATTATTATTATTAATTTATATATTTTTTCTCTAAAAAATTTATTTTGAGCTCACCAACTAAAGCATTTTTTGAAAATTTATATTTCATAAAAAATGACATCCATCTTATTAAAAATACCCAAATTTGCAAACAAGAGGCTGTATTTACAGAACTTAATAAATTAAAAAGAATATAAATAAGTTTCCATATTTCACCAGCTTTTCTTATTTTTCTTCAAGGATCATTTTCTTGAATAAATAGGTAGACAAAAATAAAGCACAATTGTAACTGTACTTCCTTATCAACTGAAAGTTGCCTTCCCTTATCTTGCTCTCTTCTCCTCCTCCATTCCCTTGCAAATTGCAATGGCGTCGACGTTATCCACTATTACCCTCTCTGCGCCGTCACACCCTACCCCCAATTCTCCACACGCCTCAATCTCCTTCCCCAAACAAATCCTAAAATTCCCAATTCCTTCACCCAAACTCCACCACCACCGTCAACTCACGTCCCTCCGTCCACTTGCCGCCGTTGAAGCACCGGAGAAGGTAGTCGGACTCGGAGATGAAATCTCCAATTTAACACTAGCTGACGCACAGAAACTCGTCGAGTACCTTCAAGACAAGCTCGGTGTTACCGCCGCATCCTTCGCTCCTGCCGCCGTCTCCGCCGCACCCGCCGCCGCAGAAGCTCCGGTGGTTGTTGAGGAGAAGACGGAATTTGACGTTATCATTCAGGAAGTGCCGAGTAATGCGAGAATCGCGGCGATTAAAGCTGTTAGGGCTTTAACTAATTTGGCTTTAAAAGAAGCTAAGGAGTTGATTGAAGGCTTGCCGAAGAAGTTTAAGGAAGGAATTTCTAAGGATGAAGCTGAGGAAGCTAAGAAACAGCTTGAAGAAGCTGGTGCAAAAGTGTCTATTGCTTAGAAATTTGGGAAGTTGAATGTACTTTTGGTAAATTTGGATTACTTTTATTTAGCTATTTTTCTTCTTTTTTTCTTTTTCAGAAATATATTGTAATGTTATGTATTACAGACTTCACTTGTTAGATATAGTTGTTCACCAAGTTTTGAACTCAAGAATTTATCACCATCTCAACTTGTTTGCATATGTTTTTGCAACTTTGCGAGAATTCGAGAAGAGAGCATTAATTCGTAGTAAATGCTCCTCGGTGATACTCTACTTTTGTCTCAACAAAAATAATACGTTATATATTTGAAAATAATTTTAATTTTAATTTTCTTTTTATCCTTTTTTTTAAACTCCACAAAGAGAGCAATAGCTAAATTTGAAAGACAAATGGTGTCTCTTTGGTGATTAATTGCATGTTTTGCCGACTTCTAAAATCAACTTATTTTGAAGAGTATTTTTTTCACAAGTGATTTTCAAAAAAATACTTTAGATTTAGGTGAGAAGCAATTTGTGTTTAACTAATCAATTTAAAAAATATTTTTTAGTATCAATTAGCGTTTGATCAATCTTTTAAAAAGTGCTTCTAATATGTGTATTTTTTTCAAAAGTGTTTTTCAAAAAAAGAAAAAATATTTTTAGGAAAAATCTACTTTTTCATCTTCTCAAAAAATAATTTTATTTTGAAGCACTTTTTTTCTTTTTAAAAGTTTGGTCAAACACCTTAAATTCAAGTAAAAACACTTTTAGCCTTAAAAACAATTGTCCAAACAAACTATATGTTTGAACTACTTTCAACCTCGTGGTCAGAAGATGAATCAACAAGACATAAGCTGTGGAGATAATTACGTGCACTCTCTTGCACTGGAACTATATATATGTATGCAGAAAAGTTAAAACATCAGTGTATATTAACAAGTTCAAACACTACTTGCCTCGGCTCATGGATGGAAGATCTAGTATATAGTTTGAGTTCATTTTGACTGAAGTTGAAAAAATGAGTATTAGAGTTGAAGTTACTAAAGCACATTTGAAATTATTCGTGTTTAGACATGAATTTTATTTAGTAAAAAGAAAAAAATAATTGTGTGAATGAACCATTATTTCACTTGAAATACTCTTCATATATGTTTTTCAACTTCAACTTCTCTATTTCAAGTTAAAACTTATAATTAACAAAATTATAAAACAAACATTAATTTCATAATTTGTAATTATATATTTGAGAAATATGCACACACTCAGAAGAATGTTGGATGTTTCTCCTGCAAACTAGTAGTAGCACTAAATTTCCTATATGTCTGATCAGACGTTTTACTCTTGTCCGACTGACTTACTTTCTCATGTTCAATTATTTAGGGAACCAAGCTGTGGAGGGGGGCTTCGAATTCCCCGTAATTCTGGGAATTGTGAAAAGCTATACACAATGAGAGGCTATTGTTATTTATTGAACTGCGTAACAGTCTCATGCTGGCTGACTCTACCATTCTAGCTGTGTTTTTTTTTTTTTTTTAATTTGTATATAAATAATAGATTGATTATACATATAACAATATTAGAGATTGTCCATTACAATAGGGACCTTTGTTAAATACCTTTTTACACACTCTTCGATCCTCATTTGAAACCAAACAAAAAAAATACTTTTTACAATAGGGACCTTTGTTAAATACCTTTTTACACACTCTTCGATCCTCATTTGAAGCCAAACAAAAAAAATACTTAAAATCTTAATTTTTCTCCCCAAAGTGTAATATGGTTAAGCAAACCATACGTACAGATGGGGAACCATGGAGCAACGGTAAAGTTATCTCAGTATGATGTATAGGTCACAGGTTCGAGCCAAGCAGCCACTAATACTTGCATTAGGGTAGGTTGTCTACATCACACCCTTGGGGTGCGGCCTTTCCCCGGACCCAGCGTGAATGCGAGATGCTTTATGCACCGGGCGGCCCTTTAAACCATATGTACGGATATATAGGCAACACACATTCATCATAAGATGTATGTACAAAAAAGACTGACGCCAAGCGAAAATCTTCTACAAAACCAACATATTACTAAAGAGCACACGCATGCCCAGAAGTACTCAAAGCTCAGACATGTGCACGGGACATTGTTACTACACATGCAAACAACAATCATGTGCAAACACGAAACCCACAACACAGCAGATACAGCTATATAACCAGAATGAAAATCTGCAAAATCTATCTACAACACAAGTCGACATCTAATATGCATCAATGAACATTAAGCACTAACAAATACACCAAATGAATTAGTCATCTATAGGGTCCTGAGGAGTCTCAGCTGCACTGCGCTTAATTGTGACAACAGGACATTCGGCATGCTTAACACAGAACTCACTCACAGTTCCCACGAAAACCCTGCAACAGAAAAATCACCTCTTTAATGAAGCAGTGTCCCAAAGTACAGGTTGTTTGATTAGTCACGATCACGAGGGACCCATTATTTAGTGAGAAGCAAGTGCAAAATGACTGCTAGATCTCATATCACTCACAAGGACCCCAAGTAATAGCAGCCTCGGAAGTAGATAAAATGTTTAGATCTTTACAAGGTGGGCCCTGCTATGGAAAATCCAGAAAACAGAATAAAGCTTTTCGTGAATGAACAAGTTTGGACCAATATTGAGCACAGGGAGAAGCATTCTTCTACTGTTCAGACACAAGTTCCTGTGCATTCTGGTAACTAGAGTTTTGCCGTTCTGGTAACTAGAGTTTTGCCGTTCTGGTAACTAGAGTTTTGCCCTTCTGGTAACTAGAGGTTTCTCCTGGACTGAGAGAAAGCTACTGAAAGTGAGGACCTTGCTCGAGCCTTTCTGGCTACAAGATTCATGATCGCTGTTGAATTCTATATTTTAGTGATTGTCAAGGCTCTTAAGACAACTAGGTACACAGTAGTTCAATTAGATTCTAGCAATCAACCATGTCGGGGAAGAATTGGAGGGATCAGATGCATGCAAATACTTTCCATTTACTATTAATAAAAAGGCGGTAGGGGCAACAAGGCCATATGGCTGTGGAGGCAGAATAGAGACCACGGTAAGGCTAATGCCAAGCGGAAAATTCAAAGATGAATAGTGCACTTTATTGGATATCACTGCGACCAAATAGGTTTGCTTCTAATTACGATCATAACTCATAAGTAATGTTGAATTAGGATCATAACTCATAAGTAATGTTTTCTTAACAACATGCATTCACATAATCCATAAGATAATGTTCTCTAATAATATAATAATCATATTGTACATAAAACCCTCAATAGGCATAAGAAAAATATACAAGTCTAATTTAATTGGCAGCCTATATCATAGCCAATAGAGATTTACGTTCTTCCAAGGATATCCAGTCATTGTTCGGCATAAGTTTGCATATTGACAAATAATATATAAACGTATAGGACCATACTTTGTTCCAAATTCATTTGCCATGTCTCGTTTTAGAATAGATGACATCATTAAAAGGCAACTAATAATGATTCTCCCACCGCTCAACAAGGCACCATGTCTTCAAAATAATATTGTTTAGACTTTTTACTAATATTAGAAGTCAGTGCCTCTGAAAATGTATTCAACTTAGGTGCATCGAAAGTTTGGCTAATTTTGTTCAAATTGTCTATATTCCAATTTTCAAAGAGGCGGCATACCTAAAAACCATTTCATCTAGCTCATTGACAATTAATGAGGTAGATGAAATGATTCCTGTGAATGCTACCTCTTTGGAAAATGCTGAGGAATATGGGTCATTTGCCAACTCCTGAAACACCTAACTTGAGTGCCTATCCAGAGGCACCGACTACTAATAGGAGTAAAAAGCCTAAACAAGATCATCTTAAAGATATGACTGTCATGTTGAGAGGTTGGATGGATCATTTAGCCAATGTGAATAATCATCTTTCAACTATGTCACCCATTCTAGAGTGAGATATGACAAATAGTAAAGGAGATCGATTTGAAACTAAGTATTGTCCCAAAATCTTATACATAACCGACTACTAATAGGAGTAAAAAGCCTAAACAAGATCATCTTAAAGATATGACTGCCATGTTGAGAGGTTGGATGGATCATTTAGCCAATGTGAATAATCATCTTTCAACTATGTCACCCATTCTAGAGTGAGATATGACAAATAGTAAAGGAGATCGATTTGAAACTAAGTATTGTCCCAAAATCTTATACATTATTTGTCAACATGCAGTCTTGTGCAAAACATTAATTGGCGTCTATGGAAGAACACAAATCTCTTTTATTGACCATGTATCATGTATCTTATACTTATTGAGGATTTTATGAATAATATGAATGTTACTTTATTAGAAAATATAATTATTATGCATTTTATGTTATGGATTATATGAATGCATGTTGTTAAGAAACATTATTTATGATCCAAAATATAAAAGATGTGTAATGATTGTTGTTAATACCATTAAATTGTTTTTACACCCAAGGGTGTGTCTAGTAGTCGATGAAATGGTTTGAGAACCATGAGGTCTCTCAGGTTCAAATCCCAGAGAGGCAAAAACAATATGTGATCTCTTACATCCATCCACGCATTGGTGGACAGAATCGCACGATACAAGTGTTGGTAGGAGGTAGCAGGTACACCGTGGATTAGTCGAAGTGCGTGTAAGCTGGCCTGGACACCACAATCATTAAAAACTATATCATTAACTTATTTTTTATTAATTTTAATAGTAGTGCATGAATTTAATAATTTAATATGTTTACAAGGCATAAATTATGATAATTGAGGAAAAAGAGTTGTCTTAAATTATTTTTATGAATAATTGTTTGATAAATGCAATATTTACATCAAGACAAAATACATAAGTTTCCCCCTAAACTTGTCCAGTAACTCGGTTGACCACTTAAACTTTGCGAGCATTCATGTACCCCATTATTCTTATTTAGAGTGAAATAAATACTTCATTATGCATACACAATCAGTTGCATGGTGGGAGGTGATTTATACTCTCCCTATAGTTTCGCCACATCATCGGTATGGCATCATTTAGTTTTATTTTTTGCACTCCTAAAGTTTTACTATTTTCACTCCTACTTCACTCTTTTTCTGTACGTTTTAATACAAAATTTCTTTCCCGAGCAATTCTCCAAAACAATTCGATGGAGCCAAAAAGTTTTGACAGTGAAGTAAAAAGCATTATCATATGGGCAGGTATTTGAAACAACAGAATCCTGCCATATTTGAGAAGGATGAATATATGAGAGATGATAATGACATTATTTTCCTGTCGTTTTAGAGAAGGGAAGGACTATGGTGCTGGAGACGGGAGTATTTATGAAACATAAAATAAAATTTTGTATTTTGGTCGGGTTCTCAAGCTTGAGATGAGATGAAAAGGCAATTTTTTGTGGGATTGGAAAGGAGAAACTCCTTTTGGGACTACAACGCCCTTTTCCTTTTAGATCCTCAATCTTTCCGGCCAACTATGCTCATGGATTTTGAATGAAAGTTGTATTCTTTTGGAATCAAATCTTGAGTGATTGGGAAAAACCAAAATTAATTGTCTTTGGAATCTGGGTATTAGATAAAGAGACCATGCTAATGGAAATTGTGGGTATTAGGATAAAGAGACATTAAAAAGGTGGGTTTAAGAGTGTTTGTTATGATGTTATAGAGAGGAATTAAAGAGAGTGGTGAAGCAAAAAAGGTATAAAGAAAATTGTATCTACGATGAGAAAAAAAGAAGAATGTTTTTTTTTTGGTGTTGGTTGGGGGGGGGGGGGGGTTGAAGAATCTAAGAGTTCTGTATGTGGGGGTGAGGAAGAAGAAAGAAGAGGGGCCCCATCTTTTTTATTTAATTTTTTGTTATTTACGCACTTATAATTTTTTATCTTTATTTTTTTGCCACATCAGCTATTAGGGTGAAAATAATTCACTCCAAACGCTTTTTGGGGGTACATGAACGCCCGTAAAGTTCTAGTGTTCAACCGAGTTATCGAGACAAGTTTAGGGTGGAAACTTATGTATTTTTCCTTACAACAATTAAGGGCATTTTAGTAGATTTATCGGTTATTATACGATATGTACAATTAAACCAAAACAATAAAAGTGTTATTAAACCACACCAAACGATACGATCTATCTAAACGTTGTATCCACAAAACAATACCGTACAATACAATGTTGTACAAAACTATACAATACGAAAGAATAAGTAACAACCATCCAAACAGGGTGGTAAGGGTTTCTAACCATGTGCAGAGAGTTCAGTGGTTGGAATCATCACTTAATGAGATGGGTTTGCTACTGCAATATACCCTAAACGATGATTTAGTGAGAATGCTACTTGCAGAAATTTTCTATTCGAAGACAGGAAATGAACAGTAGATCGTTTCGGTGATGAAAGTTTTGAAATGGTTATTAACTCAGTTGCTATGTGGAAGAATATAAAGAACACGAGATATTTGGGCCATTAGATACTTTATGATGTTTCCAGAAGCCTGTTCTTGCTGGACGCTGGGTGGAGGGGGCACACACTCAATATGTTGAAGAGACATCCCCATAGAAACTTGAAAATAAAAATAAAAATAAAAAAGACCAAACTGCTACTACAATTAAGCATACCTCTGAAAGGGACCAAGACCACGGCAGCCAACCACAAGAAGATCTGGTTGTACACGTTTGACTTCATGGCAGACGACTTCCTTTGGGTCACCTTGCTTTATCCATGCTTCACAAGGAACCTACAAAAATGGCACATGGTAAGTTTCAAAGTTTTTGTACTATAGAGATTCTGAAAGCACCAAAATTTAATAGTATCCCTCAAGCAGTAAAGTTCAAATACTAGTTAGTAACTTAGCATTAGCTTAGTAATTTAGCATTAGCTTAAAGTTTCATGCCAAGATTCGAAGGAAATCCAGGTACCCCAATTTCATGACATCGGTTAACAAAGTACTCCAGCAGATGGAGCCCTCTAATCTTATCCCTGTGTTTCAGGACCTTGAAATCCTCGGGTGATGCAAATATGCTATCCATGTCTTCAAAACCTAGTAATCAAATGACCAACAAGACATATAAGCTACTGAATAAACCAAATATGGCAGATTGCATGATGGAGAAATAGTATGCTGGGTCTACAAGATTGACAATAAAACATTGAAAGCATAATGAAGTTTACACACTGATGCCCGATGGTACTCGGATTTTGTTAGATGCATCACGCATGTAAGGATGGTCAACCTACAGAAAACATGGCTAAGGCAAATGGTTCAGAACCAGCAAAAACAACAGACCTCTGCATTTCCCAATTAAATACAAAGCACGGGAATGATTTTCCAATGCAACTAGAAATTTCCACATATTTTGATTCTAGCCATAAAACCAATAGAAATAGAAGCATGAAATGTAAAAGAAAAAAGAAATACACAAATTTGACCTGTGCTGACATTACTCATTTTGTTCCTATTAAGGAAAAGAGTAAGCTGTCTTTTCTCTTCCAGAATAGCCTTCTAAGTTCTAACCCTTTCCCCCACCCCAATCCTATGAACAAGGACAAATAGTAGCTTCAAAGATATGACTCTTTGGCCTTAAGACTAGATTCTGCAATTTCGCTCTTTTAAGTGACAAGAAAGTGAACCACTCCAAGCGGAAAGAGAAAGTGAATCTTACTTCTCTTTCACCTCAAGAGAAGCTACCCAAATAAGAAAATGATCACACGCGCCATAATAACGACGGGTTACCTTGGGAGCTACTGATTCACATTGATCGTTCTATTTTATGGCTTATATCACAAAGGCAACCCTCCGCCCCGATTAAGCACAAATCCTGGAATAAACTTGTGCAATAAAATGTCCCTACAATTCGTACGACGAGTTCGAATCCCTAGCCTGGTTGACCCTTCCTATCCCCCTCTTAAGAATGTAAAAGAAAAAGAAGAAATTTTGAAACAACATGGCTAGGTCAATGTTGCACTCTCTGGTTAATTTAGAAGTCATGCTGAAAAACTTGAAAAATTGTAAAACTGGGAATTGTGATATCTAGGTCAGATACCAGAATTAAAGCCTTTAGCACCCAAAATAAATTTACACGTCCGTTCGATACATAACAACAAATTGCTACTCCTACTACTAGTACGTCTCACATCAAATTAGTTGCAACATTTCGCTTAACAAATTAATTGCAATATTTCGCTTTACAAATTAGTTGTGAATTTTCAATATTTCGCTCAAGTCAAAAACAGAATTAAAGTCTTTAGCAACCAAATAAAATTACACAAAAATCAGTTCAATACACTAAAACAACAACAACTACTACTATCACTGCTACTACATCTCAACATCAAATTAGTTGCAAAATTTCGCTTTACAAATCAGTTCAAAAAATTTCAACACGAGGTCATAATTTGACGCATGAGAAATGATAACATTTGTGCAAAAATCAGAACGATACACAACAACTATACTACTACTAATACTACTAGTACTACATCTCAACATCAGATTAGATGCAATATTTTGCTTAGGTCAAATATCAGAACTAGAGCGTTTAGCAACTAAATAAAATTAAACACAGATCAGTTCGATACACAACAACAACAGCAATAACTACTACTACAACAATAGAATGACACACAAATCAGCTCGATACACAAGAACAACTACAGCTACTACTACTACATCTCAACATCAAATTAGTTGTAATATTTCGCTCTACAAATTAGTTGCAATATTTCGCTGAGGTCAAATATCAGAACTAAAGCATTTAGCAACCAAATAAAATTTGTGATACACAACAGCAACTAATACTACTACTACTACTACCACCACCACCATCACTACTACTACTCAACTTCAGATTAGTTGCAATATTTCGCTTAGGTCAAAAAATCAGTTAGATACACAACAACAACTACTACTACTACTACTACACCAAATTAGTTGTAATATTTCGCTCTACAAATTAGTTAGTACAAAATATTTCGCTTAGGTCAAATACCAGAACTAAAGTATTTAACAACCAAATAAAATTACACAGTAATCAGTTGGATACAATACACACAGATCAGTTTGATACACAACAAATAACAACAACTACTACAACAACAATAAAATCAGGCGCAAATCAGTTGAACAATTTCAACAAGAGATCACAAATTGACACGTGGAAAATGATACGATTTGTGCAATATTTATAGAGAGAGAGAAAGAAAATAACCGTCTTCATCGGGAACTTGAACATGGAGAAAGAGGAGTTTGAAGCCAGGAGTGTTGTTACGAACGATCTTCTTAAGAGTCCACTCGAATGCGCCTTTACTGCTAATGGAAGCATGTGGATAACCTTTGATCGTTGACTCGTTCACTCCTACCATTATCCGGGTGATTGCCTCGCCTTCCATTTCTCGAGAAATCGATTTTACGGGGTTTTGTTTGCCGATTGATTGATTCAGGAGTGTTTTCTTTCGCTGCTCCACCTATTTTATCGTGTCCTATATATATTTCGTTACAGGCATTATTTGCACCGTCTGGCCCTATTTAAAGTTGGCAGAATGAGCTTTTGTTTTTGCATACAAATTTAATTTACTAAACTAAATAACTGTTCACGAGAATCTTAATTTAGTAATAGAATTTCTTTTATGGCGGTGGTGTCCAAATAATTTCATACCTCCCATTAGGGCGGCAAACGTGCGGGTCGAGTCGGATATGTACGGATCGAAAACGGATAATGCAATAAATAGATAAATTATCCGACTCGATTTATATTTAATACGGATAAAAAACGGGTTAACCGGCGGATAATATGGATATCCATATATCCATGACTTCTTGAATATGATCACTTTTGAGAGAATTTCTAGTCTATCAAACTTGAAGAACCCTCAATTTGAGGCTTTACAATTGTAGAAGTTAAACTCATTAGTTATCCATTGGTTATTCATTTTCTAAGTGGATAATATGATTCTTAACCATATTTGACCCGTTTTTAAGAAGCTCATTTCTTAATGGATAATATGGGTGGATAACTGTTTTCTTTTAACCATTTTGCCACCACTACCTCCCATCAAGCACAGTGACGGGTAATTTAGCCATCAAGTCTTGGGTTATTACTAAGATTTAAACATGAGACCTCATCATTCTTCCTTATTTCATTGACCACTAGATTACGTTTTGGGATCCGGTCCACTGATTTTTGCTCCAGTAATCTTCGGTGGTTATTTGAGATTGTGCCAACTCAACAGACTAACATAGGCTGTAATTAATATCTATAGTGTAAGCCCCCGTACAAATTTTAACCAAAAATTCGGGGTTTCGTGGTGCCAAGATAAATTCGTGCGTTATTAAAGTAGAAATTTGTACTTTTTGGACTGAACAGTACCCTACGGACTTAGAGGAAAATGTTTCGCAGAAAAAAGCGTTTCTGCGGCCCATTATGCGGCCGCATAATCACTCTGCGGACCGCATAATGGCCGCAGAGTGAAGCAGAAAGTTTGGCAAATTTGAGGTCAGTTTTGTGGTCGATTATGTGACCGCATAATCGATATGCGGACCTCATATCGGTCGCATAATCCCTCTTGAGTTTTTGCGGAGGGAGTTCTGCGTTGCATTATGCGACCGCACAACAAGTATGCGAACCGCATACTGGTCGCATACCTGGGCCGAAAGTTCAGGCCCCTGAGGGCCATTTCTGCGGTCACTTTGCGGATCGCATAACCGTTATGCGGTCGCATATGCGACCGCAGACCTGTGTCGGGGCACCCATTTTCTTAATTTAAAACCCGACCCCTATTCCGTTAAAACACCCCTTTAGTCTATTTTGAAGCTCATTTATGATATTTCTAGAGTGAGAGAGAGGGTTCTAGAGGGAGGGCCTAATTTTTCATCAAATTGATCTTCAACTATCACTCAAAGCCTTGGAAATATTCAAGTAGAGCACCAAAATTCTTCACCTTAAAAGGTAAGGCTTCATCACCCCAGCTCTTAATTTCAAACATAGCTATAAGGGGGTACTAGGGTGATACTTCATGGGTATGAGGGTGGTTTATCTTGCATGCATGTGTGATAAAGAGTATGGGGAAGAAAAGTGAGCTAGAACCATGAATGTTTTCTTAATTCAGGGTTCAATTTGTATATTGCTAAAATAGATTGAGGTTGCTAAGGGTTCCGGATAATTGTAGAGTCTAAAGAAGCGCAATTGAGGTATGTATGGTTAACTCTCTTCTTCCTAGAATCGAACTCCTTGTATCCGAATAATTGGTGTAAGTTCTAACTTGATCATACTAGAATTGTATGCCTTAGTTTGTTGGGTTGGAAGATTCATGTTCCCTAATTATTTTAGATGTTTACCGTGTCATCATGCTACTTGAGAACATTATTATGCTTTTCCAAGTTCCTTCCCTTATATGTGTAATGCCTTATGTGATGATACTTGTCGACATGAATGATGATGTTATTTGAACGGATAAAAAGGGAAAGACTCGAATTGTAAAATGTTCCCAAGTGCCAAGAACTACTTAATAAATGAGGCTGTTTGTGCCATATAACGAAAGATGGGAAAGAAATGTGAATAGAGTGAATAATTGAAAGAGGTTATGTCTCAAGTGAGATGGCTTAGCCGATCGAGCCGAGATCGGACGCCATAATGTACACATGGTGGCATTTGTGTTGGAATTATTGATTTATATTATGGATATGAATATGTCTTACTTGGGATGGCTTAGCCGGTCGGGCCGAGACCAGACTCCGTGTAAAAACATGGTGGTATTGTGAGTTGTGGCTTTGGCACTAAAGATTATTAACCTAAAAAGATGGAAAGATTGAATTGGAAACTATGTGATCCTTACTTGGTGTTTCTTTGTATTCCTATGAAGTACTTATTGATTATTATGACTGCCTTCTCTTTATTTCACTGTTCATTCTACTAAGATTGGTGTTTGACTTACATACTAGTACTATTCGACAATACTAACGTCCTTTTTGCCGGGGGCGCTACATCTTTGAATGGATGTAGGTGGTTTCATCGCAGATAGTGCCGATCGCAGATAGTGGTGCTCTATTTCTCTCCTCACAGCAGTTTTGGTGAGTCCCCATTTCCCCCAGGGGTCATGTAGTCCTTCTTTTGTAAAGATTTTCATATTTTGAGGTATAGCCGGGGCCTTGTTGCAGGCATTGTCATGATTGTCTTTTGTATCATTAGAGGCTCCGTAGACGTTTATGTAGGTCATGTATGGGTATCAGAGTGGTCACTGGACTAAGTTGTATTTTCAAAACTTAACTATGGCATAATGTATATAATGAAAAATGGACTAGCAACGTTTGTGTATGTATATCTGATCTCTCCCCTATTTAGCAGATGCTAACGTGTCCTCTTTTCGGATTATGAATGCGTCGGGTAGGGAATGTCTAATAGGCTTGCTCGACCGGGTTCACTCGGTTGAGCGACGGTCGCGGTCCCCGAGGTTGGGGCGTGACAAACTTGGTATCAGAGCCTAAGGTTTTAAAGTGTCCTAGGATGTCTCGGAGCCGTGTCTAGTAGAGCCCTTCTTATCGATGTGTTATCGACCACATCTATAATTAGGGGGCTACTTGGACATTTAAGAATGATACTCTTCATTGTTGTTCTATATCGTGCGATAGAGCGGAAAGTGAGGTTGTTTTTCCCTAACTCGTGCATTGTTCTAACTTTCAGTAAATGGCACATAAGAAGAGAGCGAGAATTGGCCAAGGAGCCAATGCCACCCCAGGAGTGGCTGTTGATCCCTTACTTGATAATGCGGGCGAGGACAATCCCCCTACTATCACACTGCCGGATTCGTCTACTCCAGAACAAACTACCCCAATTCCTACGCCCGCGGAGGGTGCCACAATCCCTCCCGTCGATATACCTGTTCAACCTTCAACCCCAGCTCCAGGTCCCGGTATTTCTGATGGGGATCTTAGGGGAGCTATTCAGATGCTGACTGAGTTAGTAGCTTCTCAGGATCAGAGGTCAAATATTGCACCCACCTTATTTAGCTCGCAAGGGGATTCTTCTAGTTCCAGGGTAAACATGTTCCTTTAGTTAGACCCTCCAGTGTTCACAGGTACTGATCCCGGGGCAGACCCTCAGGATTTCATTGATGAGATGCATAAGACCCTCCGAGTTATGCGTGCTACTAAGATGGAGGGAGTAGAGTTGGCCTGCTATCGTTTGAAAGGGGTGGCATATTCCTGGTTTGAAATGTGGGAGGATTCCCGTGAGGAGGGGAGCCCTCCGGCGAGATGGAGTAAGTTCGCGGATGCCTTCATAGACCATTTCTTGCCTGCCGAGACTAAGGCAGCCCGTGCTGTGGAGTTTGAGACCCTTAAACATGGTAGTAAGAATGTGTGGGAGTATCACATGGAGTTTGTGCGCCTGTCAAAGTATGTTGTTCATATGATGCCGACTATGGAGGCTAGGGTGCGTTGATTTGTGCAGGGCCTTAGCCCTTTGGTTATTAATGAGGCTGCCACAGCTGCTCTAAATTCTGACATGAACTATGGTAAGATGGTGGCATTTGCCCAAGCTACAGAGGCTCGAAAAGTAAAGCTCGGGATGAAACGAGAAGGTAGTAGTAGGGCCCGATCAGCAGGCAACCTTGGGGATTCGTTCAGAAGTGGGAGATCAGCTTTTCGGGGAGGATCATCAGGGCCGTCCCAGTCTTATGCTCAGTCTTCAGCTAGTGCCCCGCCATCAGGGCACAGTCAGCAGTAGGGGAGTCGCTTTAGGCCCAGTCAGGGCAACAGGGAGCCCCACCATCAGGGCCGATCAGGAGGGAGATTCCAGGAGCAGCAGAGGGCTCCATGCCCTAAGTGTAGGAGGATACATTCGGGAGTCTGCTACTTGGACATGCCAGTATGTTACAGATGAGGAATGAGAGGTCATATTCAGAGGGAGTATCGTGCATCCCGTCAGGGTACGGGCAAGGGCACAGCTCAGTCATCCAGTCCTACAGCTGCCACATCTTCAGCACACCCTCCAGCTCGAAGCTCTCCAGCACCCATAGGGCATGGTGCAGCTAGGGGTGGTGCACAGAGTTCGGGAGGACCCAGCCGATTCTATGCTATGAGTGGTCAACAGAGTGCAGAGGCTTCCCCAAATGTCGTCACAGGTATATTGACAGGTAAATCTTAGCACGACTTTCCATCCACAGACTGACAGGTAAGCAGAACGGACTATTCAGACGCTTGAGGACATGTTGCGTGCGTGTGTGCTTGACTTCAAGGGTAGCTGGGATGATCATTTGCCGCTTATAGAATTTGCTTATAACAACAACTTCCATGCCAGTATTCAGATGGTGCCGTTTGAGGCTTTGTATGGTAGAAGATGTAGATCGCCGATTGGGTGGTTCGAGGTTGGAGAAGCTGAACTAATAGGACCAGACCTTGTGCATCAGGCTATGGAAAAGGTTAAGATTATAAAAGAGCGGTTGAGAACTGCTCAGAGTCATCAAAAATCCTAATCGGACGTTCGTCGCAGAGACTTATAGTTCAAGGAAGATGATTGGGTGTTCTTGAAAGTATCTCCCATGAAGGGGATCATGCGGTTTGGAAAGAAAGGGAAATTAAGTCGAGGTACGTCGGGCCATATAGAATCATTCAAAGGATAGGTCAGGTGGCGTACAAGCTTGAGCTACCACCTGAGATGTCATTAGTGCACCCGGTATTCCATGTGTCCATATTGAAGAAGGTAGTGGAGATCCGTCCGCTATCGTGCAGGTTAAGACCATCGAGATTAGTGAAGAACTGTCATATGAAGAGATTCCGGTTGCTATCCTTTATAGACAGGTCCGGGAGTTGAGGAACAAAGAAATTGCATCCGTAAAGGTATTATGGCGAAACCAGCAAGTCGAAGAAGCTACTTGGGAAGCCGAGAATGAAATGAAAAAGAAGTACCCTCATTTGTTTGAATAGCCATGTAATAGCTCTATAAAGTTGTCCCCCCTAAATTTTTGTAGTACTTGTTCGGCTTATATAAAGACACCCCGTTCTGGTTATATGTCCCCCATGAGGCTTCAATTGTTGTTATTTTGCATTCTGTTGTGTCATTTAATTCTATATATGTTGCTAAGGTGTGTTTCGGGGGCTCTCTGACAGGTGGATAGGCCTAAATACAAAGGAAACTCTGGCAAAATTTTCATAAAGTTAGGAAGTTAGGCAAATTTGGGCCTGATGGTATGTGGTATAACTGAAGTTGTGTTAAGTGAACTTTGATCCTCATTCGAGGACGAATGATCTTAAGTGGGGGAGGATGTAAGGCTTCGTACAAATTTTAACCAAAAACTCGGGGTTTTATGGTGCCAAGATAGATTCCTGTGTTATTATAGTAGAAATTTGGACTTTTTGGACTGAACAGTACACTACGGACTTAGAGGAAAATGTTTCGCAGAAGAAAGCGGTTCTGCGGCCCATTATACGGCCGCATAATCACTCTGCGGACTGCATAATGGCCGTAGAGTAAAGCAGAAATTTTGGCCAATTTGAGGTCGATTTTGCGGTCGATTATGCGACCGCATAATTGATATGCGGACCTCATATCGGTCGCATAATCCCTCTTGGGTTTTTGCAAAGGGAGTTCTGCGGTGCATTATGCGACCGCAGAACAAGTATGCGGATCGCATACTGGTCGCATACCTGGGCCGAAAGTTCAGGCCCCTGAAGGCCATTTCTGCGGTCACTTTGCGGACCGCATAACCGTTATGCGGTCGCATATGCGACCACAAACCTGTGTTAGGGCACCCATTTTCTTAATTTAAAACCCGACTCCCATTCCGTTAAAACACCCCTTTAGTCTATTTTGAAGCTCATTTATGATATTTCTAGAGTGAGAGAGAGAGAGTTCTAGAGGGAGGGCCTAATTTTTCATCAAATTGATCTTCAACCATCACTCAAAGCCTTGGAAACATTCAAGTAGAGCACCAAAATTCTTCACCCTAAAAGGTAAGGCTTCATCACTCCAGCTCTTAGTTTCAAACATAGTTATAAGGGGGTACTAGGGTGATACTTCATGGGTATGAGGGTGGTTTATCTTACATAAATGTGTGATAAAGAGTATGGGGAAGAAAAGTGAGCTAGAACCATAAACGTTTTCCTAATTCTGGGTTCAATTTGTATATTGCTAAAATAGATTGAGGTTGCTAAGGGTCCTGGATAATTGTAGAGTCTAAAGAAGCGCAATTGAGGTATGTATGGCTATCTCTCTTCTTCCTAGAATCAAACTCTTGGTGTTCGAATAATTGGTGTAAGTTCCGACTTGATCATACTAGAATTGTTTGCCTTAGTGTGTTGGGTTGGAAGATTCATGTTCCCTAGTTGTTTTAGATGTTTACGATGTCATCATGCTACTTGAGAACGTTATTATGATTTTCCAAGTTCCTTCCCTTATATGTGTAATGCATTATGTGATGATACTTGTCGACATGAATGGTGATGTTATTTGAACGGATAAAAAGGGAAAGACTCGAATTGTAAAATGTTCCCAAGTGCCAAGAACTACTTAATAAATGAGGCTGTTTGTGCCATGTAACGAAAGATGGGAAAGAAATGTGAATAGAGTGAATAATTGAAAGAGGTTATGTCTCAAGTGAGATGGCTTAGCCGATCGAGCCGAGATCGGATGCCATAATGTACACATGGTGGCATTTGTGTTGGAATTATTGATTTACATTGTGGATATGGATATGTCTCACTTGGGATGGCTTAGCCGGTCGGGCCGAGACCGGACTCCATGTAAAAACACGGTGGCATTGTGAGTTGTGGCTTTGGCACTAAAGATCATTAACTTAAAAATATGGAAAGATTGAATTGGAAACTATGTGATCCTTACTTGGTGTTTCTTTGTATTCCTATGAAGTACTTATTGATTATTATGACTGCCTTCTCTTTGTTTCAGTGTTCATTCTACTAAGATTGGTGTTTGCCTTACATACTAGTACTATTCGACAGTACTAACGTCCCTTTTTGCCGGGGGCGCTATATCTTTAAATGGATATAGGTGGTTCCATCGTAGATAGTGCCGATCGCAGATAGTGGTGCTCTCTTTCTCTCCTCACAGCAGTCTTGGTGAGCCCAATTTCCCCCAGGGGTCGTGTAGTCCTTCTTTTGTAAAGATTTTCATATTTTGAGGTATGGCCGGGGCCTTGTTGCCGGCATTGTCATGATTGTCTTTTGTATCATTATAGGCTCCGTAGACATTTATGTGGGCCGTGTATGGGTATCCGAGTGGTCACTGGACTAAGTTGTATTTTGAAAACTTAACTATGGCATAGTGTATATAATGAAAAATGGACTAGCAACGTTTGTGTATGTATATCTGATCTCTCCCCTATTTAGCAAATGGTAACACGTCCTCTTTTCGGATCATGAATGAATCGGGTAGGGAAGGTCTAATAGGTTTGCTCGACCGAGTTTACTCGGTTGAGCGTCGGTCGCACTTTCCGAGGTTGGGGCATGACAAATAGAAAGCTCAAACTAACGTCTATTAATTGCCTTCTGTTTCTCCTCTTTGCAACACAAACTTGCTGAAATTATTGTTTTTCCGATTGGCCACTGGAATAAACTCAAAACCACTGCATTCTACCATGATATGTAATGATCTGATCGGTTATTTTGTGTATTTAAGCCTCATTTTTCCTTTTGAGGCTCCTCATATGTGTATTTGTAGTTTTATGACTTACGGGGATGGTTGATTTTGCTTCGGGGAACTTTTGCAGTGTCTTGGGATCAATGGTTCTTAATTTGGAATCTTAAGATGGAGATGATGACCGAAATTTGACTTTTGTGAAAATGACCTCGGAACTGTATTTTGATGGTTCCACTAGATTCATTTGGCAATTTTGGAATTAGGCGTATGTCCGGAGTCCTAGGTTGATTTGGCTCTTTTTGTCGAAAGTTTGCAATTTGAAGGTTTTGAAATTTTCTAAGTTGGACCATGATTTGACTTTATGGCTATCAGATTCGGATTTTGATTTCCGGACTTAGAATAGGTCTGTTTTGTCATTTAGAATTTGTATGCAAAGTTTGGCGTCATTGTGAGTTGGTTTGATAGGAATTGGGGCGCTTGGTTGTGATTTCTAGCGATTCTTGAGTTTCATTATGAATTTTTATGTGTTTTGATGTCCGATTCGTGGTTTCGGATATTATTTTAGTGTTTTGAGTGCGCGAGCAAGTTCATATGATATTTTTAGACTTGTGTCGATGTTTCGTGCGGAGCCCCGAGGGCTCAGGTGAGATCTTGACTATCCGTAACCTCGTGAGTCCAAATATGTGTTTGGTTTTCAAATCCGAGTCCAATTCGACTCTCAAGTCTCCAAATTTTAATTTTTCAAAACATAATAAAAAATCCCCCAAATGTCTTTTCAAATCTCATAGATGTTAGAAGTCATAAATAATAATATTATATAATGGAATGTGAGTTAAAATTACTTATTCAATAGCTTTGTGTGAAAATCTCCTCCTAAAATCGTCTCCCACTAAGTCTAGGGCTCCAAAATATGATAAAATGAGACTAAGTCCGAAATCCAACTATTTTGTTTAGCCGCATAAGTCGCAAATGCGATCCAGGGTTCAAAAATTCAAACCCTCACAAATGAGACCAAAGGATCGCAATTGCGCTGCCTGATAAACCCAGGGAATGTCGCAAATGCAACACTGACTTCACATTTGCGAAGTTAGTCCCCTTCGCAAAAACGGCCAATTGGTCGCAACTGCGACTTGCACAGCCAAAGACCAACCTTCGCAATTGCGATTAAGGCATCGCAATTGCGATACCTAAGACCCCTACCAACTTCACAATTGCGAACTGGTGCTCACAATTGCGATAACCACAGCACCAGCACACCAGCAGTCCTGAACCAAATCCAGTCCAATATGAAACACTTCCGAAATTCACCTGAACCCCGGGGCTCCACACCAAACATCCACACAAGTCTAAAAATATCATACAAACTTGCTCATATGCTCAAAATATGAAAATAACATCAGGAACCATGAATTGAATACCAAAATGCATGAAATCCACAATGAAACTCAAGAATCGCTAAAATCACAACCAAGCATCTGATTGCTATCAAACCAACTCGAAATGATGCTAAACTTTACAGAGGAGTTCCAAATGATAAAACGAACCTTTTTAAAGTCCCGAAATTAAAATTCAAATCCGATAGCCATAAAGTCAAACCATGGTTAAACTTGAGAAATTTCTAAACCTTCAAATTGCTAACTTTTGGGAAAAAAAAAAAGCCAATTCAACCTAGGACACCTAAATTCAATTCCGGGCATACGCCTAACTCCAAAATTACCATACGAACATGTTAGAACCATCAAATTACCGTTCTGGGGTCGTTTTCACAAAAATCAAACCTCAGTCAATGTTTTTAACTTAAGCTTCCAAATTAAGAATCAATTGATCCAAATCAATCCAAAAACCTCACCGAAATGAAACCAACCATCCCCGCAAGTCATAAGACCACAAATTCACATACGGGAAGCTTCAAAAGGGAAAATAGGGTTCAAATACATAAAATGATCGGTCGGGTCATTATAGAAGGCCAATGCCTATTTAATATTTTTAAAACTTATGGCAACCTCGTCAAATATAGAAACTTAACATAAACTTTTCTAACTCCCGTTATCATTTCTCTATTTTCTCTCTCTAAAAAAAATCACATTGACCCACTCCATCACATAGGTTTTGATATACCAAACGACGATCTCAGACCAAAAGCAAGCCACGATTGACTCACACCTGGGCATATAGACCCTCCAGCACCGTGTAGTTATTCTGATTTTGATAATTTTGAGGTAACTCTAAATTTATCTTTTGCTATTTCTTAAAAGTCAAATTTTGGGTTTAAAAAAGGATATTTTAAAGTGAAATGCATGTGTAGCTACTATTTATAGTTGGTTTTGTAAAATTAGATCTTCTGAGCGAGGGTGAATATTGTTCCCAATCTACTTTGGGCCGTTGTATTATCTAATGTTGTAGTTGGCGCTACCTAAGTTGTATTAAGAAACCTATGGTCGATAATATCGATTTTTAGTTGTTGGCTGGAACTGAGATTGTTTTATGTTTTAAATTTATGTTTTAATTATTAACCGTGACTTTGGATTTTTGTATATAGAAAAATATGCCGAGAAAATTGCGAGTTGCTAATAAGTTGTATGATCCAAAAAGATCCAACTAATATACAACAAAAGAAAAGATGCTAGAGATGTTTAGGCTTCAAAGCCTGCCTATAGAACAAAAATTCAGAGACTTCAAAGCTTGTCAGCACAAAAAGAAACTCTAAGGCTTCTAAGCATGCCAGTAGGAAAGGAAATCCTGAGCCTTCAAAGCGTGCTAGCGGGAAAGGAAATCCAAATCCTTCAAAGCACGCTAGTAGGAATATTATAAACTATTATAAACTTTTTTCATCTTTAATAAAATTTTAATTAGTCGTGTTTGATTGCTCTATCAACTTGAGTTTATACACTTACTACTTATAATCAATCCCCTTATAGATTCACTAAAGGACACATTTTTTTACTCTACAACATACAAGTCTATTGATAGCTATTGATTTAGTTAATTATGCTGGTGTGCTAGATATGTCACGACCCAAATCCGTAAGAGGGTCTAGACTGCACCTAAAGCCGCTGTTAGGCAAGCCCACAGGTAACACTACTAATTATTTACCCCTTTTAACACATCTTAATATGAAAATTCCTTCTTTTTTAGAGAACAATTTAACTAGCTTTCATACAACTGTGACAAGTCTTTTTAAACAAAATGCCAACATTATAAGCACATACTCTGCGATGATAGAAATAACGAGTATAGCAGTTCATAAATGCTACTAATCCCCAAAACCCGACGTCACGAGTACATGAGCAATCTAGAGAATATACAAAATTACTAATAACTAATGTCCGAAAGTAATAGACAAGAATAGTAAATACGATGGAAGGAGACTCCGGTGCTACGGATTGTAGCAAGGCAAGCAGCTCACCCTAAAGTCTCTATAGATGATCGGCTATGCGCCCGCATGACCACTAGTGGAATCTGTTATAGTACCTGCACTTTAATGCAGAAGTATAGCATGGGTACGTAAAACCACGCGTACCTAGTAAGTATATAGTATAACCTCGAAGAAGTAGTGTCGAGGGCTCGATTTAACACTTACTAGAGGTCAATAATAATAATAAAAGTGCATAAAGTACACATGGTGAGCATACAACAGGTATCAATGAGACAAATAGAATCAACTACAATAAATATAACAGGAGTTCGTATCACATCACCAACATCTCATAACTGCCCGTGAAGGCGCTAACTCAATTACCCCAAACTGGAACCCGTTTCGATTATTAAGCACGAAGTTGCCGAGGCGAACGGCCTGATCCCATAAGAATAGTGGTACTCAGTACTGTCGAGGTGAATGGCCCAATCCCATAAGAATAGTATTACTATCATACTGACGAGGTGAACGACCCGATCCCATAAGAGTGTTGTTACCATCATACTGCCGAGGCGAACGACCTGATCCCATAAGAGTGGTGTTATCATACTGCTGAGGCGAACGACCCGATCCCATTAGAGTTGAGAAGTTTATCTCGCTCGCAGAAGTACTTGCGAGGCGAGAAGTCATGGATTTTTTATAATTATTAATTATTCCTCAATTTTCCAAAAAATAAGAAGTCTAAATCGATAATTGCAACTTTAAATCCCTAGTCTCAGCTCTATTCAAGACAGTTAATATGCATGATAAACACAACAGTACAATTAAAAGCATGATGTGGGTCTAAGTCTACCTGGACATATCATGGAATATAGCTACGCACGGACTCTCGCCACCTAGTGCGTACGTAGCTCCCCACACAAGTAATACACAACAAGATACACCTAAGGGGATGAGTTCCCTCTTACAAGGTTAGGCAAGAGACTTACCTCGTTCCCTAGCTCACTTCCGGTCTACTAATCCACTCTAAAAGCCCCAAGTTGATGCCGAACAATCCGAAACTAGTCAAATATTATATAACTTAATCAATATATACTCAAAAGTTCATAACTTAACTATTAGAGTAATTACCCAATCCAAATTGGAAGATTCTTAAAACTTCCCACCGTGCCCACATGCCCGGATTCCAGAAATTTTTGAAGATAAATATCACCCATAGCCTCACGAACTCAAATATATAATTTTTACCTAATTCCATAACCAATTTCGTGGTCAAATATCATTTTTACCAAAAGCCTAGGTTTTTCACAAATTCCCCAAATTTTCACAATTTTCCCATGTTTAATCTACATAAAATCCACATAATTAACTTGAAAATGGGTGGGAGTTACTTATCTTAGGATGTTGATGAGAATCCCCTTCTAATGTGCTCTCAAAATCTCACAAGACTAAATGAAAATATGAGGAAAAGGGTCTAAGTCCCGTAATAAAAGCCCTTGTACCAGCCGCAGATGTCGCAAAACCATCACAAATGCGAAGGCTGGCCATCTCTGCCATGGTCGCAAATGCGACCAAAAACTTCGCAAATTCGAAGAGGGGCAGTTCGCAAAAGTGGCAGAATCTTCGCGAATGCAAAATTCTCAGTACTTTCCCAGCTTTGCAAATGTGAATGGATCCTCGCAAATGCGAAAAAAACTTTGCATTTGCGAGACCTGCAGTACCAGCCCAGAAAACTAGAAAAACTGAAGTCCTTCCATCCCTCCGAACACGTCCGAAACTCACCCGAGCCTTCGGGGCTCCACACCAAACGTTCACACAAGTCTAAAAATAACATACAAACTCGCTCGCGTGATCAAAACACCGAAATAACATCTAGAATCACGAATCGGATGCCAAAATGCATAAATTAAATCATGAAACTCAAAAACTTCGAAAAACACTTCCACGCGTCCGATTCCTATCAAATCAACTCGGAATGACGCCAAATTTTGCGTGCAAGTCATAAATCACCATACAGAACTACTCCAGGCTCTAAATTCCAAAAAGACCTCGATAGCACCAAAACCTACTCCAAACTAAACTTAAAGAACTTGAAAACCTTCAATGTGCTAATTTCTAATATTAAGCGCTGAAATGCTCCCGGGACATCCGAAACCCGATCCGAACATACACCCAAGTCCAAAATCATCATACAAACCTATGGGGACCGTCAAATCCTGGTTCCGAGGTCATTTACTCAAAACATTGACTCAAGTCAAACTTAACCATTATAGTCTACTGTTAAGGAACTAAGTGTTCCGATTTCAGCCCGGACCCTTCCAAACCTAAACCAACCATCCCTGCAGGTCATAAAATAGTAAAAACACATACAAGGAGTCTTAATTAGGGGAACAGGGATCTAGAAAGCAAAACGACCGGTCGGGTCGTTACATTCTCCACCTCTTAAACAAATGTCCGTCCTCGAACGGGTCTAGAATCATACCAGGAGTGCTAAAAAGGCACGAATATCTGCTCCTCATGTCCTCTTCGGCCTCCTAGATTGTTTCCTTGACTGGTTGACCCGTCCACTGGACCTTCACCGCAACAATCTTCTTGGACCTCACTTGGCGAACTTGCCTGTCAACAATGGCAACTGGCTCCTCTTCATAACCCAAACTCTCATCTAGGTGAACGGTGCTGTAATATAGCACGTGTGACCTGTCGGCATGATACCTCCGAAGCATAGACACATGGAAGACCGAATGAACTCCCGATAGACTGGGAGGCAAAGCAAGCTCATAAGCAATATCCCCAACTCGCCTCAACACCTCAAATGGGCCAATAAACCTCGGGCTCAGCTTTCCCTTCTTCCCAAACCTCATGATCCCCTTCATCGGCACAACTTTCAAGAGAACCTTCTCGCCCACCATAAATGATAGATCACGCGCCTTCTGATCCGTGTAACTCTTCTGTCTGGGCTGTGCGATGTCGCTCCTGAATCAACTTTACCTTTTCCAAGGCATCCCTCACTAAATCAGTACCATATAACTTAGCCTCGCAGGGCTCAAACCATTCGATGGATGAACTACATCCTCGACCATATAAAGCCTCAAATGGAGCCATCTCGATGATGGACTGATAAATGTTGTTGTAAGCAAACTCGGCCAAGGGCAAGAATCTATCCCACTGACCTTCGAAGTTAATGACACATGCTCTGAGCATATCCTCCAGAATCTAAAATGTCCACTCTGACCGCCCGTCGGTCTGCGGATGAAAAGTTGTGCTAAGCTCTACCCGGGTACCCAACTTACTCTATACTGCCCTCCAAAAATGCAAAGTAAACTGAGGGCCTCTATCTGAAATGATGGAAACAAGCACACCATGCAACCGAACAATCTCCTAAATGTAAATCTGGGACAATCTCTCTGAAGAGTAAGTAGTCACCACCGGAATAAAATGTGCCGACTTGGTCAACCTGTCAACAATGACCCAAACAACATCAAACTTCCTCAACGTCCGTGGCAACCCAACAACGAAGTCCATAGTGATGCGTTCCCACTTCCATTCTGGTATAACTTCAGGCCACCCGGACTCTCGTGTCCATACTTGACCTGCTGGCAGTTTAGATATCTTGCTACATACTCAACTATGTCCTTCTTCATCCGCTGCCACTAATAATGTTGCCTCAGATCGCGATACGTCTTCATAGCCCATGGATGAATAGAATACCGAGAACTGTGTGCCTCCTCTAGAATCTTCTCCCTCAAGCCATCAACATTAGGAACACAAAGATGACCCTGGAGCCGCAGAACACCATCCGCTCAAGTAATGAAGACTGAGCCATTACATACGTAAGAACTCGACTGGGCTCTGAAATATCCAATCTCACAAGTCTGTTAGCTAAGGACTGAATGTCCAAAGCCAATGGCCTCTCCTCTGCTAAAATAAATGCCAAACTACCCATACTCTCAGCATTTCTGCTTAAGGCATCTGCAACCACATTTGCCTTGCCCGGATGATAAAGGATGGTAATATCATAATCCTTTAGTAACTCAAGCCACCTGCGCTGCCTCAAATTAAGATCCCTCTGCTTGAACAAATGCTGCAAGCTATGATGATCGGTGTAAACCTCACAGGACACCCCATAAAGATAATGCCTTTAGATCTTGAGAGCATGAACTATCGCAACCAACTCCAAATCATGTACGGGGTAATTCTTCTCGCGGGGCTTTGGCTGACATGAAGCATATGCAATAACTCGCCCATCCTACATCAATACACAGCCCAGGCCAATGCGTGAAGCGTCGAAATACACAATATACATCCCTGAATCGGAAGACAACACTACCACCAGTGTTGTAGTCAAAGCTGTCTTGAGCTTCTGAAAGCTCGCCTCGTAATCATCAGACCATCGGAATAGAGCACCCTTCTGGGTCAATCTAGTCAAAGGTGCTGCAATAGATGAGAAGCCCTCTATAAACCGGCGATAATAACCTACTAACCCCAGGAATCTCCTGATCTCGTTCGTTGTGGTAGGACGAGGCCAACTCTGGACTGCCTCGATCTTCCTAGGATCTACCTTAATACCCTCCCCTGATATAACATGCCCCAAGAATGCCACAGAATCTAACCAGTACTCGCACTTGGAGAACTTAGCATATAACTTATATTCCCGCAAGGTCTGAAGCACTAATCTCAAATGCTGCTCGTGCTCACCCATACTACGTGAGTAGATCAATATGTTGTCAATAAAGACAATGATGAATGAATCAAGATACGGCTTGAACACTCGGTTCATCAAATCCATAAATGCCGCCAGGGCATTAGTCAAGCCGAAGGATATCACCAAAAACTCATAGTGACCACATCTAGTCTGGAAGGCCGTTTTTGCAATATCCGAAGCACGAATCTTCAACTGATGATACCCCGTTCTCAAGTCGATCAAAGAGAACACCCTGGTACCCTACAACTGGTCAAACAAATCATCAATATGCAAAAATGGGTACTTGGTCTTAATGGTAACTTTGTTCAACTAGCGGTAATGATTGCACATCCGCATAGTTTCTTCTTCACGAACAACACCGGTGCATCCCAAGGCGACACACTCGGTCTGACGAACCCCTTTGCTAGCAACTCATCAAGTTGTTCCTTCAACTCCTTCAACTCTTTCGGAGCCATGCAGTACGGTGGAATAGAGATAGGCTGGGTACGTGGAGCCAAATCAATATAAAAATTGATATCACGATCTGGTGTCATGTCTGGTAGATCAGAAGGAAACACATCAGATAACTCCTACACCACAAGCACTAAATCAATTATCGGAGTCTCTGCAGCAGTATCCCAAACATAAGTTAGATAAGCTAAACAACCCTTCTCGACCATGTGTCGAGCCTTCAGGTGAGAGATAACCCGAATAGATGCACTGACATATGAACCCTTCCACTCCAATCTAGGCAACTACGATATCACCAAGGTAACAGTCTTGGCATGGTAATCAAGGACGACATGATATGGAGACAACCGGTCCATGCCCAGGATGACCTCAAAGTCGGTCATATCGAGCAATAGAAGATCTGCTCTAGTCTCATAACTGCAGAAAGTCATGATACAAGACCGGTAAATCTGATCCACAATAACAGAATCGCCTACTGGCGTGTATACACATAAAGGAGTACCCAAGGACTCGCGAGGAACACCTAGAAAATGAGAAAACAGAGATGAAACATATGAATATGTAGGCCCTGGATCAAATAGTACCATAGCATCCCTACCGCAGACAGAAATAATACCTGTGATTATGGCATCTGAGGATACTGCATCCGGTGTGGTTGGAAAGGCATAGAACCTAGCTGGAGTGCCACCTGACTGGCCTCCACCTCTAGGATAGCCCCTACCCACCTGCCCTCCGCCTCTGGGCAGCCAGATGGCAGGTGTGGTAATCATGGGCCGATAGTTCTACTGCTCAGCCTTGCCCCGAAGTCTGGGACAAAACCTCTTCACGTGGCCAAGAACTCCGCACTCGAAACAATCCCTCGGAACGGTGGACTGTTGACCTGAAGTCTGACCCTGATGGACTGAATATCCACTAAAGGAACCCTGAATAGCTGGCAGGCGGTAAGTACTCTCTGGAATGGCACTGAAATAGGGTCGTGCTGGAGCACTCCGAGGAGGCAGTGGTAATGACTGCATGATCCTGCTAGGCTGAACCCTCAGGAGCTAACCTCTGCCCCCAAGTGGGGTGCCACTGAATCCTCCAAAACTGCCGAGTCTGCTTGTCCCTCGACGCAAACTCTCTGCTGCGGTTTCGAATATGCTCGATCCTCCAAGCTATATTCGTAACCTAAAGAAAAAGAGTCCCCATCTCTGCCTCACGGGCCATAGGTACCTGAATCTCAAGGTGCAAACCTGCAATGAACCTCCGCACCCTCTCTGTATCTATGAGGAGTATAATAGCTGCATGGCGAGAATAGTCAGTAAACCTCGCCTCATAGTCAGTGACAGACATGTGACCCTGATAGAGTCGCTCAAACTGACACCGAAGCTCCTCTATCTCAAAAGGTGTTATATACTTCTCCAAGAATAGATGTGTAAACTGATCCCAAGTCAAGGGAGGTGAACTTGCTGTCCTGCTAAGAAGATAAGCCTGCCACCATCTACGAGCCTTGCCCTCAAACTGAAAAGTGGTGAAGTCCACCCCGTTGGACTCCAATATCCCCATGTTTCGGAGCCTATCCTTGCACCGGTCAATGAAATCCTGGGGGTCTTCTGACCGCTCACCCCCAAAGGTAGGGGGTGAAGCCTAGTCCATCTGTCCAGCCGCTTCTGTTGATCATCAGTCGTGACTGGTACAACCTCTGGCATAGCCGCTATAACAGGCTGGGCTCCGCCCACAGGTAGTGCTCCTGGGGTATGATAAATGGCAGCGGCGTGCCCTGGAGCCTGAGCAGTATGGATCTGTCCTTCCCCTCCCACTTGAGATGAGGGTCCGCAGGAAATAAACCAGTCTACGTCATAGAGTCCATGAACCGCAACATACACCCCATGACCTCCTGGAATCCTGGCGCAGTCATGAAATTTGCTGGGGATGGCACAGCTGCAGGCGTCTTATCTTCGTCCTCAACAACAGGATCCTACACTAGATCCATAGGTGGCATAATAGGAGAAACCCTAGGGAACCCTCATTCTCTGACTGGAGCTGGAGCCCTCCCCCGGCCTCTGCCTCAGACTCTAGCAATGTGGGAGGGGGGGAGGGGGGGCAGCCCCTCGACCGCCTGGTACATCCGTCATGTGCGTTCTCACCATCTGTGAGAGATCAATAGAAATACACTTAGTATAATATCAACTGCATGATAGGAGGTGAAGAAAGAGAAGTTTCCTAACACCCTATAGCCTCTCAAAGATAAGCACGGACGTCTTCGCACCGATCCGCAAGACTCTGCTAGGCCTGCTCATAACCCGTGAGACCTATGTGAACTTAAGCTCTGATACCAAGCTGTCACGACCCAAATCCGTAAGAGGGTCGAGACTGCACCTAACGCCGCCATTAGGCAAGCCCACAGGTGCCATTACTTATTATTTACCCCTTTTTAACACATCTTAATACGAAAATTCCTTCTGTTTTTAGAGAATAGTTTAACTAGCTTTCTTACAACTGTGACAAGTCTTTTTAAACAAAATGCCATCATAATAAGCACATACTCTGCGATGATAGAAATAACGAGTGTAGCATTACATAAATGCAACAAATCCCCAAAATTCGGCATCACAAGTACATGAGCAATCTAGAGAATTTACAAAACTACTAAAAACTATTGTCCGAAAGTAATAGACATGAATAGTAAATAATATGGAAGGAGACTCCGGTGCTACGGATCGTACCAAGGTAGGCAGCTCACCCCTAATCTCCGAAATGACCAGTTACGCGCCCGCATGAGCACTTGTGGAACCTGTCTCAGTACCTGCACATCAGTGCAGAAGTGTAGTGTGAGTACGAAGAACAACGCGTACTCAGTAAGTATCTAGTCTAACCTCGAAGAAGTTGTGATGAGGGGTCGACTTGACACTTACTAGAGGTCAATAATAATAATAAAAGTGCATAAAGTAGACATGGTGAGCATACAACAGGTATCAATGAGACAAATAGAATCAACTACAATAAATATAACAGGAGTTCATATCACATCACTAACATCTCATAACTGGCCGTGAAGGCGCTAACTCAATTACCCTAAACTGGAACCCGTTTTGATTATTAAGCATGAAGTTGCCGAGGTGAACGGCCCGATCCCATAAGAATAGTGGTACTCAGTACTATCGAGGCGAATGGCCCAATCCTATAAGAATTAGTGTTACTATCATACTGACGAGGTGAACGACCCGATCCCATAAGAGTGTTGTTACCTTCATACTGCCAAGGCGAATGACCTGATCCCATAAGAGTGGTGTTATCATATTACTGAGGCGAACAACCCGATCCCATTAGAGCAGAGAAGTTTACCTCGCTCGCGAAAGTACTTGCGAGGCAAGAAGTCATGGAATTTTCATAATTATTAAGTATTCCTCAATTTTCCAAAAAATAAGAAGTCTAAATCAATAATTGCAACTTTAAATCCCTAGTCTCAACTCTATTCAAGACAGTTAATACGCATGATAAACACAAAAGTACAATTAAAATCATGATGTGGATCTAAGTCTACCCGGACATATCATGGAATATAGCTACATACGGACTCTCGTCACCTCGTGCGTACGTATATCCCCACACAAGTAATACACAACAAGATACACCTAAGGGGGTGAGTTCCCTCTTCCAAGGTTAGGTAAGAGACTTACCTCATTCCCAAGCTTACTTCCGGTCCACTAATCCGCTCTAAAAGTCCCAAGTCGATGCCAAACAATCCAAAACTAGTCAAATATTATATAATTTAATCAATATATAATCAAAAGTTCATAATTTAGCTATTAGAGTAATTATCCAACCCAAATTGGAGGATTCTTAAAATTCGCCACCGGGCCCACGTGCCTGGATTCCGAAAATTTTTGAAGATAAATATTATCCATAGCCTCACGAACTCAAATATATAATTTTTACTTAATTCCAAAACCAATTTCGTGGTCAAATCTCATTTTTACCAAAACCCTAGGTTTTTCACAAATCCCCCAAATTTTAACAATTTTCCCATGTTTAATCTACCTAAAATCCGCATAAGTAACTTGAAAATGGGCGGGAGTTACTTACCTTAAGATGTTGTTGAGAACCCCCCTCTAATGTGCTCTCAAAATCTCTCAAGACTAAATTAAAATGTGAGAAAAATGGTCTAAGTCCCGTAATAAAAGCCGATGCATCAGTCGCAGATGTCGCATTTGCGACATCTTATTGGCAAATGTGAAGGCCGCGAATGCGACAAAACCATCGCAAATGCGAAGACTGGCCATCTCCGCCAAGGTCACAAATGCGACCAAAAACTTTGCAAATGCGACCAAAATCATCGCAAATGCGAAGAGGGATAGTTCGCAAAAGTGGCATAATCTTTGCAAATGCGAAATCCTCAGTGCTTTCCCAGCTTCGCAAATGCGAATGGTTCTTCACAAATGCGGGCTCGCAAATGCGAACAAAACTTTGCATTTGCGAAACCTACAGTACCAGCACAAAAAATCAGAAAAATTAAAGTCCTTCCACCCCTCCGAACGCGTCCTAAACTCACGCGAGCCCTCAGGGATCCACACCAAAAATCCACACAAGTCTAAAATTATCATACAAACTCGCTCGCACGATCGAAACACCAAAATAATATTTTCAATCACGAATCAGACGCCAAAACGCATAAATTAAATCATGAAACTCAAAAACTTCTAAAAACCCTTCGGCGCATCTGATTCCTATCAAATCAACTCGGAATGACGCCAAATATTTCATGCAGGTCATAAATCACCATACGGAACTACTCCCAGGTTAGAAATCCCAAACAGACCTCGATAATACTAAAACCTACTCTAAATGTAATGACCCGGCCGGTCATTTTGAGAATTTAAGTCCCGATCAGCGGCATAAAGCCCTGAGCAGCTTCGTATTATATGTATTGACTTGCGTGCATGGTCGAGTTCAGTTACCGGATGATTCGAAGTGATTTGAGATACTTAGTCCTTAAAACGAAAGCTTAAATCTTAGGATTTTGACCGTAGCAGGAACTGTGTGAAGACGACTTCAGAATGGAGTTCCGTTAGCTCCGTTTGGTGATTTTGGACTTAAGGGCATATCCAGATTGTGTTTTGGAGGTCTATAGCTCATTTAGGCCTGAAATGGCAAAAGTCAAATTTTTAGAGATTTGGATCGGGAGTGGCCATTTTGATATTGGGGTCGGAATGCGATTCTGAGAGTTGGAACAACTCTGTTCTGTTATTTGGACTTGCCTGCAAAATTTGACATCATCCCGGATTGATTTGATTGGTTTCGGCTCGAGTTTTTGAAGTTCGAAGTTTTGAAAGTTCATAAGTTCGATTTTTGGTTTGATTCATAGTTTTGTCTTTGTTTGATGTGATTTGAGACCCTGAGCGAGTCCGTGTTAGGTTATGGAACTTGTTGGTATGTTTTGATGTGGTCCCGGGGGCCTCGGGTGTGTTTCGGATGGGCTACGGGCCATTTTCTTCTATTTTTGAACTGTTGATATTTGTCATCTGGTTTTCTCCTTCGTGTTCGCATCTTCTCCTCTGTGTTCGCGAAGAGTAATTTTGGAGGAGGGAATATTTGTTCTTCGCGTTCGCACTCCTCTTTCCACAATCGCGGAATCCAACCATTTCCTTCATTGAATTAATGTTCATCTCACACGTTCGCGTAGCTATGCCATTCCTCTCTTCGCGTTCGCGTACTACTTCACGCGTTCACAAAGAGCAGTCGTTGGGGCATCAGACTTTTCCTCTACGCGTTCGCGAACGTGTTGTCACATTTGCGAAGCACAACTGGGCTGCTTTTGTTTTTCTTTTTCGCGAACGCGATTGATCTTCCGCGTTCGCGATGCATAAAGACCTCGGCAGAATATAAGATTTCCAAATCGAGGGTTAGGCAATTTTTATCATATATTGACTTATAGAGCTCGATTTTGAGCGATTCTTTGTGGGTTTTTCAAGTAAATCGATTGGGTAAGTGTTCTTCACCTAGAATTTATTATATTCCATGATTTTATCTTTATTTTTATCATTTAATTTGTGCTTTGAGTTGGGGAAAAGGAGATTTTTTGAATAAAATTTGCAAAATGAAAAATCATGATTTGAGAGACGAATTGGTATAGGAATTTGATAATTTTAGTATGGTTGAACTCATATCGGAATGGGTGTTCGGGTTTTATGAAATTTGTCAAGTTTCGAGGCGTGGGCCCGGTGGTCGACTTTTGGACCGATTTTTAGATTTTGATAAAGAATGAAGATTTATGGTCCGGAATAGTTTCTTATGAGTTTTATTTATGCTTTGAATTTATTGTGGTTAGATTTGAGCCGTCCGGAGGTCATTTCACCCGAGAAGTTCATTTTTGAGTATCTGTCTATCTTCTTTGAGGTAAGTATCTTGCCTAACTTCGTGTGGGGGAACTACCCCTTAGGATTTGAGTCTTCTATGCTAATTGTAGTCCGTGTACGCGAAGTGACGAGTACGTGCCCGTACTTATTTGTGGAAAATTAGCCTTTTAGGGATTCTTAGGTCCTTATATTCATTGAATATGCAGTTTTTCTCGTTACGATTACGTTTCTTAATTTCCAGTTTCACTTCTATCTGCTCTAATTGGAATTAATTGCTTCATGATCCACTCTTGTTGTTCATTTGATTCATATGTGCCTTAATTAAAATTGTTATCTCTTCTATTGTCGTGTTGTCTTTTCCCTAACTGCTTATCTATATCTGAAATTATAATTATTTCTTCTGTAATTGTTCATCCTTAATTGGGGTACCAATAACATAAGCTTGATTCACACGTCTAAGAGGAATGCCATTAAGCTTAAAAGGTCCAGTAACAAGTAGTAGCCCAGAACCAAGTTGTTTCAAAAACACAACTCTTTTCCCCTTAAACCTACCAGCTAGGATAATCAACACAGTCCCAGGTGTAATGCTTGCTCTGCGTTTTGTAGGTTTTGGCTTGTGTTTGTTCACAAGGGGTTTTTCTACGTCATCGGCAGGGTAAAACATTGGGGGTTTTATTGCCGGAGCGGCGACAGTAGGTTTTTTATTATGGGATGGAAATGTGCCGCCGTTTTTCTTCTTGATTGCCCAGAGACCTTTCTTGTGGTACATTTTAGAACGTGAGAATTTTCCCAGGCCAGGTATTAGTTCTGGGTTACGGAGAGTTTTCTTGGGCGCCATTGGAGAAGAGAAGCTGCTTTGGTGAGAGAGTAAACCCTAGTTTTTGAGAGAAATGGCTGAGATCTCAGCGTTTGGTTTATGTAACGGGTTACTGATGATGAGAGCCCACGTGTATATGGGCTGGGCTTGGTGATTTTTCATCTTTGGGCTTGCCCGCTTGCCATGGATTTCGACAAATTGTAGAAAAACTGGAGAAAATAGCCAGTTTTTAGACGGGTAATTTACATTTATCCCTCGTTTCAAAACTAGTCAAACTTTAACCAGTTTTTCACTTTGTGGAGTTTCACTCATAAAATTTAGAGTTTTAGTATATTATGTTGGAGGACAAGATGAGATAAGCTAGATTGAGATAGTACGGGCATGTGAAGAGGAGGTGCATGTATGCCCTAGTGAGGAGGTGTGAGAGGTTGGCTATGCTAGGCTGAGGAGAGGTAGAGGTAGAGGTAGGCCCAAGAAGTATTGGAGAGAGATGATTAGGCATGACATGGCGCTGCTTCAGCTTATGAGCTATAATAGGGAAATAACATGTTTAAAACAAATACAAGTTGTGGATATATGATATGGGGGGAAACTGATTGTAAACTCCCCATTTAGTCAATTACAACATATATGAGTTTACAAAGTAAATAAATTTACAAAATATACATATTTAGGGAAGATCAATCATCCAAATATTTCTCCATCCACCACTGGTCGCAATAAACTTCCTACGTGATATATAAACCCTAAACTCTAACTCTGATCCTTGAACCCTAACCCTAAATCCTTAAACTTGAACGGTCAAACCTTGATCAATAAACGTCCTTCATGGTTGATTACAATCTGTTGGTAGCGTATATAATTCCCATAAAAGTCGAGTAAAAACTGTTGGTAACATATTCTGATGATCCGGTAGATCATTTTGAGTACTAACTCCCTTTTCTATGTTCCTAGACCTTTTGTAGCTTTATTTGATGATATATGACTTGCGTGGGTCATCCGTGTCATTTTTCGAAAAGCTTATATGTGAAATGTTAAAGAAAATGTGATTTTTGGCTTTAAAAATGACTTGAGTTTACAACGGTCAACATTTTTAGTAAACGACCTCAAATCGGTGTTTTGACAATTTCAGTAGGTTCGTATGGTATTTCTGGACTTGTACGCATGTTAGGTTGGGGTCGCGGGTGACCCCAGGACGTTTCGGTGTATTATGTGAAAAATTAGAAAATTGTGTTTCAAAGTTGAAAATCTTGAGTTTTGATGATCGAATCTTGATATTTGATATTATTTGATGATTTGAGACAACGAAAAATTTTATATGATGTTATTACAATTGTGTCAGTATTCGAATTGGAGCCCTGGGGGCTCGGGTGAGTTTTGGATGTGGTTTGGAAGGTTTGGATAGCTGGTGCAAAAATCCGCTGGTGTTGATCTGCAGGTCTCGCATTTGCGAGGACTTGATCGCAATTGCAAGCCTCGCATTTGCGATGTCAGGCTCGCAAATGCGAAGGAGGACTGGGGGCTGGTACTTCGCTTTTGCGAAGAAAAGAATGCATTTGCGAACTGGGTGAATGTCGTATTTGTGACATATGCGAGCATTTGCGAAAATAGAGGACTGGGTGCTGCTTCGCTTTTGTGGAGCCTTGTCCGTATTTGTGAGCTGGTGGGTCTTTACAAATGAGAAGGAAATGTTGCATTTGCGACAATAGTGTAGCTGGGACACTGATCGCATTTGCGATCAGTGGTTCGCTTTTGCAAATATTTCAATTGCGAACAAAAGTGCGCAATTGCGACATCTGCAGCTGGGTAAAAGTTGGGAAAAGCGAGACTTAGCTCATTTTATAGTATTTTTCAACCTAAACTCCATAGAGGCGATATTAGAAGAGGAATTTCTTCCCAAATTCATTGGTAAGCAACTTTAACTTATTTTCAATCAATTTCAATTACTTTTTCATGAATCTTATCAGCAAATATGTGAATTTCAAGGTAGAAATTAGGGTTATGGGTAGAATTTATGAATTTTTTAAATTTGAGATTTAAACCTCGAATAAAGGTTAGATTTCAAGTCAAATCACATATCTAGGATCGAGAGCGAATGGTCACGACCCAAAATCCCATCTTAAGGATCGTGATGGCACATAGTCTCTAAGACTAGGTAAGCCTAACACACAATGAGAGTTTGATAGAAATAAATGACTAGGCTAATAATTTAAACTGTTTGATGGCATAATAAAAGCCAACACTGACAACATGTATACAATCCCAAAAACGGTAGTACAAAGTCATAAGCTCTATTCAAATACACTAGGAATTTCTATTACAATACTGTTCAGAAATAAAAGAAACAATAGCATATGATCACTAGAAGGTGACTCTGAGGCCTACGAGCATCAAGCAGGCATACCTTGAAGTCTCCGAGATGTCAGAATCAACTCACTAGCATCTGGCACGCTCCGAGGTACCTGGATATGCACAAAAATATGCAGAAGCCTGGTATGAGTATACCACAATCGGTACCCAGTAAGTATCAAGACTAACCTCGATGGAGTAGTGGCGAGATTAAAATAAGACACCTACTAGACATAATAACCTGTGCAAAGTATTAATATAAAGCTAACAGAGGAACAAATATAAACGTAAAGCTAAACATAGAAAGAATAACAATATAACGCTTGCAATGAAAAGTAGAAGCAACAAATAGAAACAAGGTGTAAATAGGTGATAACACAACAAAGTAATCAGAACATCGTTAAAGTACTAGTGAAGCCAATTAAGGAATACAAATGACAACCAAATAATCAAACCGTTCTATCAAAAGATTTACACAAAAATCACCCTGAGATACCACACCTTATAATCACAAATCACGAGTCCTAAACCACAAATCATATACACATGGCACCTCATGCCCACATTATAAATCACAACCGTACTGACCACTCATGTGCTGCACGGACAACTCACATGCCAATATCACAATCCGTCCGGCATGGTCACAGGCTAACAATCCAGCCATATCGTAAGGAAAATAGATATACAAGAATACATATGCATGATCATAGAATATCAAGTCTCATACTCCTGAACTGGTATAAATGACATGTTATGGTGTATGCATGTGCAAGTGTACTGTCACAGTCCAAGTCAACAAGTAATATCAGAGACATCGAGTAGCACATTGGAAACAATACCACATGTCATGTAATATGCATGACACACACAAGAAAAATTACACCATCACACGAATATCATAAATAATATGCCCCAGGCCATCACATATCATCCCTGACATAGCCCCCCTTGTCTCGCCGCTTGCGCAACAACCCGCCTTGTCTCGCCACACGCACATAAATAATTATCCCACCTTGTCTCGCCGCATATGCAATATCAATAATAAATAGCACGGTAGAATCTCGTGCAAACATCCCAACAATCCACTCAACAGGCCCACATGTGCCAAAAACACAATAACACAACATAACCACTGGCACCACACGTGTCCATGTGCCACAACATTGGCATAACAATAATACCAATGCCGCAACAATACATAGCTCGTGGCTCAACAACAATGAGTACAAAAACAACAACAATAACACAAGAGTACGGAAAGTAAATCAACATAAGAACTACAATAACACAATGAAATAGAAGAATTAACTCAACAATGAAAGAGGTAACATGTAATAACGACTTCAATTAAAGCATATAAGAGTAAACTCGACCATGAAAGATATAACATGATATGATGACTTCATTTAAATGCATATAAGAAGCCTAAGAGTCTTAAACCGGTCAATTTTCACATATAAGGCTGTGTACACACTCATCACCTCGGGTACACGTCTTTCACATAATTTAAATAGTGCAATTAAGCCAATAATTAGTCTGTCACCAAAGATCGGGTAAGGGCTCAAATTACCTAAAAGAGAAGGTGTTAGGCACTCTTCGAGGTATACAACTTTGGGTCCCGGCCGAAGTTTAAACTATGTGGGATTATCGGATTACAATTATTCTAAGTGATCATATAAGTGAAGGAAGATAAGGAATTTAAAGGTTCTACTGTGAACAACTGTAAAGGAAATCGGGCAAAAACTAGACTATACAAGTCTTTGGAGGTTACTCGAATTATATGAATTAGTCTAAGAGAAGGGAAGCAATTTGGGCAAATACAATAATTGACTTTAAACAAAAGTGGGAGGGGGGGGTCCTAAGTTTTTTAGCCTAAAGAATCACCCCGTGCAACATAAATAATACTTCGCAACTATCTTAAGGTATAGGGTTGCTCATATTATTCAGTGGTTACAGACTATTATCTCCCGCTACCTGATTACTATGTTAAAGTTATTTACTTAAAGGCGCTCTAATTCAATTCTAGCTCGTGTCCTACGCGTGCATTACCTGTCCATTGCCTATGGTCCAGGAGGCTTTGGACCTATTATTAGGTGGTTCTAGACTCTACTTAGGATGCTCAAAAATGATAAAACTAGCGCACATTCAAAATATATAGGACTTCACATAAATGCAATAAAAGGCTCAAGTTAACCCCCACATATAAACAACAAATGCACGCAGCAGATTAGGCAGTAGACAGTTTCAGGATTAAGAAACATTATAGTCATTAAGTCATATATGCATAGTTTCTAGGTCATTCTGATTTCCAGCGTTGTATAGGCAGCATTGCAGCTTCAGGCTAACGGATTTGCAGATTAAAGGCCTAACAAACCTATGGGCATGACATCTACATTGTTCGTGCAGTGAGGTAATAAGACTGTTCGAAAGCCCAAGATTAACGATTTTGATTTATGGGCATGCTATCTAATACAAGTAATAATATCCTATAGGCAGGATTTCTAACAGTTGACAATTGAAATTGATTTTTATAATACTTGATCCCTATAGGCATGTCATCTAAGTGTGGCGATACAACGAAGTAACAAAGTAATTAATTAGTTGATTGAGGTCCTATGGTCATGATATATAGATGAGTAGTGTGCTAAAAGCAATAGGAGCGACTGATTGATTTATTAGTTGAAACCCTATAGACATGGTATCTAGATGAGTATCAATGGATGCCAGTCTTAATTACTTAATGCGATCCTATAGGGATGATATCTAACACATAGCAATAGAGCAAATTGAGGAAATAACCAATGATGTTTTAATCCTATAGGCATGTTATCTAATAGCGTATGGAAGTAGAGCATGTGAACAAGTGAAGCACTTAGATTCTTATAGGCATGCTTTCTATCAGTGCACATGAATAGATCATGTCAAACAAATAAAGCACTTAGACCCTGTAGGCATGTTTTCTACACTTTTATGCAAGAATAGAGTACACCATTTTCCCCCAATTTCACTAACTCCCCAATTGTTTGTTTACAAATCATTACAAGCCCAAAATAATGAATACATGCTCAAATATTACAAACTAAAACGAATAAAGACCTAATAAATAGAGCAGGACCAAGGGAGAATAACCCAGCAACATCGAGGTCTTCAGTAAGCTCATTCTTCACACAAATAGCAAACCCAAATCAAGGTACACCCCAAAACATTAGAGTGTATTAGTTGCATGACGCAAACTTAGACACAGACCCATACCAGGCCTGAAGGGGGGACTAACTTACCCAACAATGCCAAACTTAACCACACGAGTAACAAACTATACATGGGATTAACTAAACATTTTTTGAAGTCTACACATTGAATTCTCAAGGCTATAACTAACAACACTTCTCACTAAAGCATATTGACAAATTCATAGGGCATACATAAGGCAGGTTCATGCTTGCATTTTTAGAAGCTAAGGTGACAAGATTGACCATCATAGGATAACAGACTACTTCAAGTAAAGTTTCAAAGAAAAGCATAGTCCAGAATTAGCATAAAGAACTTCGAACACGTGAGTTTAGTAGAATCATAGACAAGAAACCAATAGAGTACGGTCCTTACATGAAGATGTATAGCATGGGAGCCTAATGAAAATGGCATAACCAAATAGGTTGGCGGACACGGTCTACAAACAAACATTAATTGGGCATGAAGATACTCGAACATGCTAAATTCCAGTCATAACACAAAAGCTTAAACAACACCAGAACTCATAGTAGGCAAGGATACCTCAAGAACTGGATTATCATACTACACACAGGAGAAAAGGCTTGATATTGCATTATTTACCTTGTAAGCCATTGGCTAAACAACATAGGATTAAACTAGGCATGGAACACACATTAAAGTTCGCAATTAGCAGGGTAACACATTTTGGCTAACATAGTTGAGAACTGACTTTAGTAGAGTATTAAGTATCACAGGAGTGATCCAATAGGAATTAGAACACATGAATTAGTTGTCACGACCCAAATACCTACCCAGTCGTGATGGCGCATATCGTGGAACTAGGCAAGCAGACATTCTCAATATGATTTCAATATATAACGGAAGTGAGGTAAAACAATTAAACTAACTGAAGGTTTACATAATAACGGGGTAAAAACCCAAAACACAAGTGCGGAATGATATCCCGACATCGGGGTGTCACTAAGTCATGAGCATCTAACAACCAATCTAGAAAACAAAGTCTACTACAGTCTGTGCCAAATGCCAATACAAGAGAGAAAAGATAATAAGAAAGGAGAAACAAGGACTGCGGACGCCAGCAACTACCTCGTAAGTCTCCGATAATCAGCCCGCGCACGAACTCAGCGATCGCTAGAACCGTACACACCTGGATCTGCATATGAAGTGCAGGGTGTAGCATGAGTACAACCAACTCAGCAAGTAACAGAATTAAATAAGGAACTGAGAAGCAGTGAAGAACTATAAAAATACAGATCATTTCAAAAGTTTTTAGTAAAGAGTGAACATGCTTTCAAATCCGGTGTTATAAGTCGAATCAGTTCGAGCTCAAGTAAAATAGATATAAATCTTCCAGAAATTTCACCATAACAACAGATAACAACTAATTGCAATAATAAATAAAAGCAAGTACAACCTCTCAAGGCATTAGTCACTCAACTCATCTCGACAACTCATACTCTTGGCTCTCAGCCCTCAATACACACTCTCAATAGGTACCTACGCTCACTGGGGGTGTACAGACTCCGGAGGGGCTCCTTCAGCCCAAGCGCTATATTGCTGCGGCGTGTAGCCCGATCCAATATTGTTGCGGCGTGCAACCCAATCCAATATTGTTGCGGCGTGCAACCCGATCCCAAATATATATATATATATATATATATATATATATATATATATATATATATATATATATATATATATATAGCCCAAAGGCTTATTGCGACGTGCAACTCGATCCATATACCTCACAGCTCGCAGCTCAGGCCCTATCTCAGTCACTAACCTCTTCAACCCTCGGGCTCACAAAATACCATAATAATTAGCCCAAATAGAGAATACAACAAGTATCAACAAGAAATTAGAGGGAACGAAGATATAACACACAAGTAAGACTGTGACTGAGTACAATACAACAATTAGTAGTCAATTCAACAAGTATACGACCGCTGCGGGTCCCAAAAGTGATGTCATATGGCCTAAGCATGGTTTCTAACATGAAAGGCAATCAATTTCTCAAAGACAAGGAAAAACAAGTAATAGCAATGGCTATTCGATTTTACAGTCCCACGGGTCGGACCAAGTCACAATCCCTCACGGTGCATGCTCACACGCCCGTCACCAAGCATGTACGTCACATCCAAATGTTCACATTATACCAATTCTCGGGGTTTCATACCCTCAAACCAGATTTAAGACTGTTACTTACCTCAACCGCGCAGAAATCCTACTCTGAAATGCCTTTTCCTTTTGAATCGGCCTCAAAATACCCCAAATCTAGCCACAAACAGTATGAGATAATCAATATTGGCTAAAAGGATCAATTCCACAAGAAAACTACTAAAATATAGTCCTGAATCCGAAATCGGCTCAACCCAGCCCCCCAGGCCCACATCCCGAAACCCGAAGAAAGTCACAAAACCCGAAAGACCATTCACTCACGAGTCTAACCATACCAAATTTATCAAAATCCGATCTCAATTACCCCTCCAAAACCCCAAAATTCACTCTCCAATTCCCAAGCCCTACTCTCCCAAATCTCACCTCAAAATCTCACCAACAAGGTGTAAAATCAGTGGGGAAACACCATTATTGAAGATAAATAGGCACAAGGAATTTACCTCAGTGATTACTCTGAAATCTCTCTCAAAATCCCCAAAATCCGAGCTAAAGAATGATGAAAATGGTGAAAAAACTCGAAGTGTTCTATTTATAGGTTCTACCCAGACTTCTCGCACCTGCGGCTCCATTTCCACATCTGCGGGCAAAGCCCTACCTCTATGGGAAAATCCCTAAACACTGCCTCCGCTCCTGCGATCAAGTGACCGCATCTGCGCTCTTTGCTGGTGCAAGAACTACATCGCACATGTGGTCCAAACTCGCACCTGCGCCCCTAAATCCGCTTCTGCGACCATCACAGGTTCGGGAATTCCATTGCACCTGTGTCCTCTACCCAGGTCCTCCTTAGCCACATCTGTGGCTCCTCCTTCGCTTCTGCGGGCTCGCACCTGTGGTTCCCACTCCGCAGGTGTGGTTACAACAGTAGCAGCAGCTTCAGCTGCAATTCCTCAACTCCTATCAAGCCGTTAACGACCCGAAATCTCCCCGAGGCCTCCGGGACCTCAACCAATCATACCAACAACTCATATAACCCCATGCAAACTTAGTCGAACCTTCGAATCACTCAAGACAACATCAAAACACCAATTACACCCAAATTCAAGCCTAAAAACTTCTAAGCTTTCAAATTCCACAAACGACGCCGAAACCTACCAAATCACGTCCGATTGACCTCAAATTTTACACACAAGTCAAAAATGACACCAAGAACCTATTCCAACTTCCAAAAATCTAATCTGAACCCGATATCAAAATTTCTATTGCCGGCCAAAATCGCCAAAATTCCAACTTTCGCCAATTCAAGCCTAATTCTACTACGGACCTCCAAATCACATTCCAGACACGCTCCTAAGTCCAAAATCACATAACAGAGCTAACAGAACCATAAAAATTCACTCTGCTCGCAGGGAATTAACTAGCATATCGTCAATATAAACTTCCATTGACTTACCTATTTGTTCTTCGAACATTCGATTTACTAAGCATTGATAAGTGGCACTAACATTGTTTAGTCCAAATGGCATTACATTATAACAACAGGTGTCGTACTTAGTGATGAACGAAGTCTTTTCCTGATCCTCCGGGATCATTTGTATTTGATTGTACCCGGAGTAGGCATCGAGAAACCTAAGGATCTCGTGGCCGGCCATGGCATCGATCACGCGATCGATATTCGGCAGAGCAGAAGAGTCTTTAGGACATGCTTTGTTTAAATCTTTATAATCTACGCATATCCTAAGTTTATTTCCCTTTTTAGGGACTACGACTACGTTTTCTAACCATTCAGGATATTTTACCTCCCGAATGGATCCTATTTTGAGAAGTTTGGTTACCTCGTCCTTGATGAATGCATGTTTTACCTTAGACTGGGGTCTTCTTTTTTGTTTTACCGGGCGGAACTTCGGGTCCAAGCTCAGTCGATGTGTAGCGATTTCCGGCTGGATCCATGTCATATCTAAATGGGACCAAGCAAAATAATCTATATTATTGATAAGTAATTTAATGAGTTTTTCTCTGAGCTCGGGGGTTAACCTCGTTCCCAGGTATACCTTTCAATCGGATAGATGCCCGATCAGTACGACCTGTTCCAGCTCCTCGACCGTCGATTTGGTGGCATCGGAATACTCGGGGATTATGAAGGATCAAGAGATCCAATAGTCATCGTCCTCCCCCGTTCACTGCATCTCCGATTGAGTCGAGGTTGGCAGTTGTGGTTGCTATTAAGCTTCCTGTTTTCATTTGGACTCCGATCCTTTTATTGACGAAAGTGCCGATATCGGTATCACTTCATCGACGACGAACATCTCTTTGGCAGCGTGCTGTTCCCCGTATACCATTTTTACTCAATCCAGTGTTGGGAACTTTAGCATTTGGTGAAGTGTTGAAGGGAGTGCCCTCATATTGTAAATCCAGGGTCTTCCGAACAGGGCATTGTATCTCATATCGCCTTCAATCACATGGAACTTGGTTTCTTGAATAGTCCCAGCTATATTTACTAGTAAAATGATTTCTCCTTTAGTACTTTCGCTTGCCATATTGAAACCATTGAGAACTCGAGCTGCGGGCACGATATGATCTTGTAGGCCGAGCTGCTCCATAACCCTCGATCGAATAATATTGGCTAAGCTTCCTGGATCAATTAAAACACGTTTAACCTGAATTTTATTCACAAGGATAGAGATTACTAATGCATCATTGTGGGGATGTGAGATCCCTTCTGCTTCCTCATCGTTGAATGATAAAGTGCCTTATGGTACATAGTCTCGAGTTCGTTTTTCCCTGGTGATCGATACCTTAGTGCATTTGAAAATCGGCCCTTGTGGAATATCGATCCCACCAACGATCATATGAATCACGTGCTGTGATTCTTCCTACTCGTTTTTCCTGTTTGCATCCCTGTCTCTAAAATGATTTTTAGCTCGGTCTCTCAAGAACTCTCGAAGGTGATACTCGTTGAATAAACATGCCACCTCCTCCCTTAGTTATCTGTAGTCTTCGGTTCTGTGACCATGCGTACCATGGTATTTACGTATTTGATTGGGGTTCCTTTGGGATGAATCGGTCTGCAGGGGCCTGGGCCATCTAGTATCTTTGATTCTCCTAATAGCTGACACAATACCTGATGCATCGATGCTGAAGTTGTATTCTGATAATCGTGGTGCCTTTGTGGGATCGACACGTTTATTGAAACCGTTTTTGCTCATGAGCCCTCAAGAGATCTGTCTTCGATCGTTCCTTCGATCATTTCAGATGGGATTGCGTCCTGGGCCGCTGTTTCTACGATCTACATTGTATGGTTGATATCGGTCATTGTTCGACCGAGCTTCTCAATCAATATCTCTTGAGTTTTTCCAACAGGCCTGATCGGATGAGCGGAACTGGAAGGGGTCCCTAATTGATCATCCTCGACCCAATCGTTCAAACCCAATAATTGATCATCCTCGACCCAATCGTTCAAACCTTGAGTAAAAGCATGAACAACCCAATCGTCTATGATTGGTGGTAGTTCCATGCGTTCCATCTAGAACCGAGATACGAACTCCTTCAACATTTCGTTATCTTTCTTTTTTTCCTTGAAGAGGTCCGACTTCCTAGTCGCAACCTTTATTGCTCCGGCATGTTCCTTTACGAAAGAGTCTGCAAGCATGGCGAAGGAATCGATGGAATTACGTGGCATATTGTGATACCATATCATTGTCCCATTCGATAGAGTTTCTCCAAATTTATTTAGTAGAACCGATTCGATCTCATCATCTTCTAGATCATTTCCTTTTATTGCACATGTATAGAAGGTAACATGCTCATTTGGATCGGTAGTCCCATTGTACTTGGGGATTTCCGGCATGCGGAATTTCTTCGGAATGGGCTTCGGAGCCGCACTTGGGGGGGGACGGCTTTTGCACGACCTTCTTCAAATCCATACCTTTTAAAATTGGCGGTGCCCCCGGTATTTAGTCAACCCGGGAGTTATATGTCTCTACTTTCTTGTCATTTGCCTCGATTTTCTTTTCTCCCATTTCAATTCGTTTAGTGAGCTCCTCGAGCATTTTCATAATGACGGGGTCTGTTCCCGATTCATTGGCATTCAATCTTTCCGGCACTGGCTCGGTCCTGTGGACGACTTCTAGTTCTACCCCACTCGGCGCTCAATGTTGATTTTGTAGTTGCGCTATAGCGGCTTGTTGAGCCTGTAACATTTCAAATATCAATTGGAGGTTGACTCCACCATCTCCTCCGCCATGCGTACCTGGACCACCGAATCGACCTTCCCTGCATACGCTAACTTCGGGATCAGCGCCCAAATTTGTATTTAGGGCGATATGTGAACTGACGTCGATGGGGTTTGCAATTGGTACTCCCTCAAGATCAGCCTGAGGCACCTCGATTTCTAGGGAGACTATATTGTCGTTTTCCCCATGAAATCCGGAACCGTTGTTATCGTGTGTGGGTATTGTTTGTGAGTTTGACATGCTTTTTCCTGAAAATAAAAATACTTACAAGAACAAGTGTAAAGTAGTGTGTTATCGAAATCAGTATTAAGCAATCACTATTATTTTTAGCCCCACGGTGGGCGCCAAACAGTTTACCCTCAAAATTGGATAACAATTAAACTTATAATGTGGATTTAAGGATACGTGATTTCACTTAATACCAATTTAATAAATGTGAGGATTAAAGACAAAATTGAACTGTAAAGCAAATCAAACCAGTATTTGAATAGAACTCAGCCCATGAGTTGGAGTACCCTCGAATTGGTTGATGCAAGGACAATAAAAATACGATAAGCTAAAGAACAAGAGCGTGTGCGAGAAAGAAAATTATATTATTTTTTTCTCAGTTGTCTCTACAAATGGTTAGAACCCCCCTTTATATAGTAGAGGAATTCTATATATGGTACAATTCTAATTACAGAAGGAAATCCCATGATTAACTAAATAACCGTTCTTGATTCGACCCGTTCCGAGATTTTTGCCATGATCATCGACCAGTCATGGATATCTCGCTTTTCCGTTATTACGCTATCTTCGGTATTGCTCGATGCCTGTCTCGTTTGGTCTTGATTGCTGTCGGCCTCGATTTTGGCAGGTACCTCGAATCTCGATCTCGGTACCTTATCTTCGTGCCTCGATCCGATTCACTTCGGAGTCGTCCTTCGATGCAAACTCCCGATCTCGGTCAAACGGTAAAATCGGGTAGGCCCGATTTTAACCGTATACAAATTGCATGTATTTTGTGAGTACTATTGCATAGGCAAGTAAACACTCTAACAATTACGACAGCCCTCCAAATTTCCCTCCCCGCGATTTCCCCCCTTATATATATATTGCATTAAAACAGTTAGTATGACTCTAAACATTAATGAAATTCTTTGTTTATCTTACCTTCCTTGTCCCGTCGCATGTCTATTTTCTTTTCTGTTTTGTTATTTGAGGAGAATATGGAAAAGGAACGAGATGAAAAAAGAATGAAACTGGAAAAAAGAAATCAGAGAACAAGTCTAACATCATAATTTTTATTAAATATCTTAAAATAAAAACAAATAAAGTAAAATCTAAAATAAATTTGCATTAGAAAATAACAAACACTATGAGACTCAAGATTTTATACAAGTTTCAAATTTTAAACTAAAATAGCCTATAGTCTAGGCTTGGCTTTACACGTGATCGATAACACCGTTATAGGTATAATCATTAGAGGGTCAAATACACTCCACTCCAATATAGGTCTATTGTCCACCAGTACCAGTAGTCGTAGTGTTAAAGGAACTTGATTTAATATATTCGGTAAGTCCAATTAAGGAATTAACAAATGTAAATCACTCACGTGATATTAAAATAGGGTTAAGTCATCTATTGCATGTTGTTCTTTTAGTTAGGTCAAAATTAAATACGTACCAATATTAATACAAATACGATATTTGTTTGTACTATAAAATATTCTATCTCTAAAATATCTTCTATTATAACACATTGTAACATCATTGCATATTGTAAATTGACTAAATCAATAATGTTATTACGAAATACTTCATCTCAAAATTGTACAACTTCAAATAATTAACCACTACATTTAATATATCGTCTATGTCTGTTCTGATAACACAAAGTTAAGTTATTGCATATTCTGGAATAACTAAATCCTTAGTGATATTATGAACTTATATATTTCTCATCAATGCTTAATGGTATTATGATCCAATGCCAAATAACTAATCAATCCCTTCATTATATCCTTAATGTCTACTCCAATAACACATTGTTAAGTCATTTCTTTTTATAAAATGACTACACCTTAATGGAATGGGTTTAGGTGTCCATTCCCATAGTGTCGATGTTATAACATGATTAATAACATGTGTTAATGTTATATTTTTATTAAACTCGTAGTTAAATCAAGTTTAACACTTATTTTATCAATATGTGCCACGACCTAAAATCCCAACCACGGGGCCGTCATAGCGCCTAACATCCACTTGCTAGGCAAGCCAACATTAGTTAAATAATTAACTAATTTAATAATTTTAAAATCAAATTATTAAGAAAATAAAACTGAAATACTTGAAATATATAATAGAATCCATAAACATCGTTGTCTAGTCTAATCCCAAAAACTAGGGTCACGAGTACTTGAGCTGCTAGAATATTACAAACATAGTCTGAAATATAATACAATTGTCTGCAAACGCTGTGCAACTCTACCTCAAGTCTCCTAAAAAGAATAGGTTCGAGCAATCTCCGCCATGCACTGCTGGGATCAACACCGGAATCTGCACAAGAAGTGCAAAAGTATAGTATGAGCACAAGCGACCCCATATACTCCATAAGCGCCGAGCCTAACATCGACGAAATAGTAACGAGGCTATGACAAGACACTCTTTATAAACCTGTACGAGTATAAGTAGAAAACAATATTGGAATAGAAAAATAGAAAATAAATATGAAACCAAAATAAGAAATACATAACAGAGGGTCCCAGAATATCATCATTACTCAGTTTAACAACACAAAACAGAATGAAAATCAATAGCCAAGGATAACCATATTACAACTCCTCTGTTACGGCGCGCAATCCGATTCACATATATTGTACAATACCTGCTGCGGCGTGCAACCCGATCCATATATGACCATAAGGCCCGTTGTGGCGTGCAACCCGATCCATATATATATATATATATATATATATATATATATATATAATATCATTGCAGCATGCAACCCGATCCACATATATATAAATATATAAACTACTATAACCAACTATGACATATCTTACAACGTAACATGAAAAAGGAACTAAAATGCATAAAATCTCTAAGACAATCAAATATAACAATCTAAGATGAAATAAACAACAAGTAAAGGAAAATAAACAAGTAATAACATCTATCTAATAACACATAAAGCATAGAACAAGCAAAAGCAGACAATAAATAAAGGCATGGATATATGAAACATGTAACAAATAAAGGTATGTAGCAAGTGAAGACATGTATTTAACAAGTAAAGTCATGTGAAAATTAAAGCATGGAACGAGTAATAACATGGAATAACAAAAGGCATGATATAAGTAAAAACATGCAATTAAATAGTTCACCCTTCATGCTTAAACCAATAACAATATATATACACTTGTCACCCTGCATATATACCGTCCGCACACATAAATCACGTAGCAAATAGACCAATCAAGTCCTAATTCCCTCAAGTCAAGGTTAACCACGAAATCTAGACAATTATTGTTCAAACAATTAAAAATAAGTTTTAGAAACTACCCATAAATAAAAAAGGTTCAATCTTGATCATAATTGAAAAAGTCAACAAAAGGTTAACCCGGGCCCACGTGGTCGAAATTCGTGATTTGGACCAAATCCCGATTACACATTCACGTAACAATCTGACCAGTCGTTTTGAGCTTTAATATCCCGTTCAGTGGTTTGAGGTCTTGAGTGGGTTGATATTTTGTAATATGACTTGCGTGCATGGCCAGTTTCAATTTTTGAGCGATTCAAGACTTATTCGGTTGAATGATTCTCATTGTAGAAGCTTTAAATTGGAAGAGTTAATCAAGTTTGACTTTTTATATATTTGATCTCGGATCAGAGTTTTGGTAGTTCTATTAGGTTCATATTGTGATTTTTGGACTTGAGCGTATGTCCAAAATTTAATTCGGAGATCCCTAGGTTGATTTGGCTTGTTTTGCCAAAAATTGACAATTGGAAGGTTTAGAAATTTATTAGGTTTGACCATGATATGACTTATTGGCTATCGGGCTCGGATTTGTTTTGGGACTTGGAATTGGTTCGTGTTGTCATTTGTGACTTGTCTACAAAATTTAGTGTCACTCCGAGTTGATTTAATAGGAATCAGACGTGTGGTTGTGTTTCAATCAATTCTTGAAATTCATTGTAATTTTTATGTGTTTTGGTGTACAATTCAGGGTTCTGGATGTTATTTTGATGTTTTGAACGTGCGAGCGAGTTCGTATAATGTTTATGTACTTGTGTGGACGTTTGGTGTGGAGCCCCGATGTAACGACCCGACCGATAGTTTTGTATATTTGAGACTTATTTCCCTTTTTGTTGCTGTACACATGTGTATTTGTAGTTTTATGACTTGCGAGGTTGGTTAGTTTCATTCCGAAAAGGTTTTGGGTTGATTTGTACCCTTTGAATCTTGGCTTAGAAGCCTAAGTTAAGAAATATTGACCAAAGTTTGACTTTTATGAAAATGACCTCGGAATTGTATTTTGATGGCTCTGATAGGTTCATATCGTAAGTTTGGACTTAGGCGTATCCCCGGAATCGAATTCGGAGGTCTGTAGGCTGATTTTTGTTATTTTTCCGAAAATTTGCAATTTGAGGTTTAGAAGTTTTTTCCAAGTTTGACCGTACGTTGACTTTTTGCTATCGGATACCGAATTTGGTTTAGAGACTTGGAATAGTTTTGTTTTGATATTTGGAACTTGTCTACGAAATTTGGTGTCATTTGAAATTGGTTTGATAGGGTTCGGACTCTTGGTTACAATTCTAGAGATTCTTGAACTTTTTTTTGAAATTCATGCGTTTTGATGCTGATTCATAGTTCTAGATGTTATTTTTATATTTTGATCGCGTGAGCAAGTTTGTATGATATTCATAGACTTGTGTGGATATTTGGTTTGGAGCCCCGAGGGCTCGGGTGAGTTTCAGACATGTTTTCAGAAAGGTTTGAACTAAAAACTGGTTGCTAGTGTGATGGTGTCTCTAATGTCGCAATTGTGAGCACCAGCCTCGCAATTGCGAAGTGAACAGGTGAGGGCCAGGTATCGCAATTGCAATGCCTCACTCGCTATTGCGAAGATGGGCTAGTCCGGGTAGGATCGCATTTGCGGTATAATTTGTCACATTTGCGATGGGGATAGGGTTCAAGTTTCTGAACCCATTGTCGCATCTGCGAAGTTCCCCATAGGCTTTCAGTAGACGCATTTGTGATATTTTTTTTTCATAATTGCGACATGTGCAACTGATCAAAAGGGTAAAAAGTCGGGATTTCATCTCATTTTCTCTCATTTTAGAACCCTAGACTTGGTAGGAGACGAATTGGAGAGGGGACTTTCATCTACAATCATTGGGTAATTGATTCTAATCAATTTCCAACTATATTTCATGATTATATCTTAGATTAACATCAAATTTATGAGAATCAAAGAAGAAGTTTGGGGGATTTTCGTCAAAGTTTTGAAAAATGAGAATTTGGATTTTGAGAGTCGATTTGGACTCGAATTTTGACAACAAATAAAGATATATATATATATATATATATATATATATATATATATATATATATATGGACTCGTGGGGATATGTGGGGTAGATATCTACCCTTGGACCCGGATTTTGACCGGACGGGCCGGAGGTTGACTTTTGCTGACTTTTTAAAAAATGTGTAAAGATCATATCTTTATCTATTGTAACTGGTTTCTCTTGTATTGTTTGATGATATTAAGTCATTTTTGGTTAGATTTGAGCTGTGTGGAGGCGAATTTTAGGGGAAAAGCTATTTTCGAGAGTTGATTTGGCCTAGTTAAGGTAAGTAGTGTTTGTCCTAACTTTGTGTGGGGGAACTAACTCTTAGGATTTGAGTTGATTGTGTTAATTGTACTATGTGGAAGATGTGTACATAAGGTGACGAGTGTGTACTCGGGCTTTATGTGATATTTTAACCGGTTTAGATATTTAGGCTTCCTCTATGCATTTCATTGAACTTGTTATAACATGTTACATCTTTCATTATTAAATTTACTCCCACATGCTCTAATTGACGTTGTTAGCATTTGTTCTATCCTTTATTGTTATAATTGCTCTTATATGCTTTAGTTAAAGTTTCTACCTCCCTTAATGTCTTGTTACCCTTTTTATTGTTGAATTACTCTTACTTGAAGTTGTTATTTCGTGGATTATCTTCTTATTGGGTTATTGATGTTGAAGTAGTGAAAGCCATTATCACATTGAGGTTGAAGTTAGTAATCCTGGAGATATCTTTCCTTGTTGAGTATTCCTCATCCATTTTGTTGTTATTGAGATTTTTGTACACATTGTGGTTGAGCCATAGGCTATGTGTTGTGATAATATTGGTATTGTTGAATTTGGCAAGTGTTGTGGTATATGAGCACATGTGGTGCGAGTTGATTATTGTGTTGTGATATTGATACGCATGCGGTGGTATAAGGATAAGGTTTGATATGCATGTAGTGAGATAAGGTGGGATTTTTACGCGTATTCCTAGTAAGGGAATTACTTGAAGCCACGCGATGATATAAGGGGTCTAAAACGCGTGTAGCTATTTAGGGAAAACCTTTTTAAAAATAAATACAAGGCTCACGCGGTGATATAAGGAAAGATTATGATTATGATTGTGAAATGAGATTATGAGATATAGTGCCTCGGTTATGATTCTTGTGGTGCATCCTATGTTAATAAGGCTTGTTGGTTGAGCAGTTCTTGTTGTTTTCCCCATTGTCTTACTTGTAATTGTCCGTAGTTGACTACTTGTTGTTTTATCATGTGCTCATTACTTGTTGCCATTATCGTTTAAATTTCCCTTATTAGCTTACATTATTGAACTACTTATCTGTCATTTACTTCCTCGCTTTCCATTATTAGACTATGCTATACTCTGTTCAGCTATGTTATCCTAGTAGTTGTCTTGACCTAGCCTCATCACTACTCTACCAAGGTTAGGCTTGATACTTACTGGTGGTCTACTCATACTACACTTCTGCACATTTTATGCAGATCCAGGTACATCTACTCATGCCGGACGCTAGTGATCGTTCAGTTATCTTTTCGGAGACCTCAAAGTATACCTGATTGACGTTCGCAGTCCACAGAGTCACCTTCTGTTATTTTCTTTGCTACTATTTACCCTATTACCAGACAGTGTCATCTTAGAGATGTTAGCACATTTTTTAGAGCTTATGACTTAGTTCCACCAGTTTTGTGGGATTATGTTGTTGATGTTCCATTTTTGAGTTATTTTGAGCTTCAGTTTATTTTATTATCTTGGTTTTTTTATCTCTGTTAAGCTATCATTGAATGTTAGGCTTACCTACTCTTAGAGACTACTTACCTACTCTTAAAGACTAGGTGACATCACGATATCCTATGGTGAAAAATTGGGGTCGTGACAAGTTGGTATCAGAGCTCTAGGTTCATAGGTGTTACAAGTCATAAGCAAGTTTAGTAGAGTCTTGTGGATCGGTACAGAGATATCTGTACTTATTTTTGAGATGCTACCGAATTGTTAGGAAATTTCACTTCTTTGATTCCTTATTATGCGAATATGTTGTGTACAAAATATAAGTCTTGTCTTTTTATTCTCTCATAGATGGTGAGGACACGCACTGCTGGATGCGATGATCAGACACTCGTGCCCCCTGCTAGAGCCTCGTGAGGCCGGGGTGGGGGTAGACGCCGAGGAGGGGCACGTACTGCAGCCAGGGCACCGGCCCGAGCTGCGACTGAGGAGCTTCCAGTAGCTCCGGTTAGAGGACAGGCACCCGAGGCGGCTGTTAGTGCCCCTGGACTTCAGGAGACTCTTGCACATTTCCTGAGCATGTTCAGTACCCTAGCTCAGGCAGGATTGATTCCCCTTGCACAAGATACATCTCATGCTGGGGGAGGAGCTTTGGCTCCCGTGGCTCGTACCCCAGAGCAGCGAGTCAACACTGATCAGGTCCTGAGTGTCATTCCAGCACAACCCGTTATTCCTGTTCAGCCTGAGGTTAGACCAGAGGCATCTGAGGAGGAGCAGGGGAGACTTGATAGGTTCAAGAAGTATGATTCTCCTACTTTTAGTGGCATTGTTACCGAGGATGCACAGGATTTTCTATAGAAGTTCCAATGTATTCTCTGTACCATGGGTATTGTGGAGGTGAGCGGAGTTGATTTTATTACATTTTAGCTGTCATGAGCAGCGTATTGGTGGTGGCAGGCTTACAAGGAAGGTAGGCCAGCTGATGCAGCCCCACTCACTTGTGCTCAGTTTTCAGAGATGTTATTGAGAGAGTTTGTTCCCCAGACCCTTTGGGATGCATGGAGCACAGAGTTTGAGCAACTGCCTCAGGGGATTATGTCAATGTTAGAGTATGCTATCAGGTTCAGTGAGTTGTCCCGACATGCACCTGCCTTGGTTTCTACAGTTAGAGAGTAAGTCCGCAGATTCATCAAGGGGATCAGTTATGGCCTTAGGTTCAACATGGCTCGAGATTTCAAGACGGATACTCTATTTTAGCAAGTGGTAGAGATCGCATGTAGGCTGAAGGGTATGCAGGGCCAAGATAGAGAGGACAGGGAGGCCAAGAGGCCTCGAGATTCGGGAGGATATAGTGGTGCCCGCGCTCCAATTGCTGCCCATCATGGCAGAGCCTAAGTGGGCCACCTTGTTCATTTAGCACTTCCAGCTACTAGTGGTGCTCCATCTATTCTGAGGTCTCAGGTTGCCCATTTTTCTCAGCCACTGTCCAGTGCACCTCATGCGTATGGTGCCTTCAACGTTCAATCTTGCCGACCAGGACAGGGTAAGTTTCAGCAACCACGCCCACCGAGAGCTTGTTTTGAGTATGGTGATACCAGACATATGATAAGGGACTGCCCCAGATTCAGGAGGGGTGCACCTCCACAGACTACACAGCACCACAGATTCCACAAGGTCCACAGGGTTCGTAGGCCATAGTTGTTGCTCCTATTGCCGCTCCACCTGCCCCACCAGCTATGGGTCGAGGTCAGGCGGGTAGGGGTCACCCTAGAGAGGGTGGCCAAGCTCGTTTCTATGCTTTTCCTCGTAGGATGGAGGCGGTTGCATCAGATGCTGTCATCACAGATATGGTTCCAATTTGTCATAGGGATGCATCAATCTTATTTGATCCAAGAACCACTTACTCATATGTATCATCTTACTTTGCTCCGTATTTTGATATATCACGTGATTCTTTGAGTGCTCATGTATATGTGTTCACGCCTGTGGGAGATTCTATTATTGTGGACCATGTTTATTGGTCGTGTTTAGTTGTTATTGGTGTTTATGAGACTAGAGTTGATCTATTGCTACTCAATATGGTAGATTTTGACATGATCTTGGGCATGGATTGGTTGTCGCCCTATAACGCTATTCTGTATTGTCATGCCAAGACTATGACACTGGCTATGCCAGGTTTGTCCTGTGGTTGGAGTGGAGGGGTACATTGGATTATATTCCTAGTAGGGTTGTGTCCTTCTTTAAGGCACATCATATGGTTGAGAAGGGGTGTGAAGCATATCAAGCCTTTGTGAGGGATGTCACTGCTGGTACTTTTACTGTTGAGTCAGTTCTGGTAGTGAAAGATTTCCTAGATCTGTTCCTAGCAGACCTTCCAAACAGGCCGCTCGATAGAGAGATTGATTTTGGTATTGACCTATTGTCGGGCACTCAGCCCATTTCTGTCCCACCATATCGTATGACACTAGTGGAGTTGAAGGAGTTAATGGAACAATTGTAAGAGTTGCTTAATAAGGATTTTATCTTGGGGTGCTACGGTTCTATTTGTGAAGAAGAAGAATGATGGTATTATGCGGATGTTCATTGACTATAGGTAGTTGTATAAGGTAACAATGAAGAACGGGTACTCATTGCCGTGTATTAATGACTTGTTTGACCATCTTTAGGGTGCCAGAGTGTTCTCGAAGATTGATTTGCGGTCAGGGTAACATCAATTGATGATTCAGGATCCGAATATTCTGAAGATTGCTTTCATGACTCGGTATGGCCACTACAAGTTTCTAGAGATGTCATTTAGGTTGACCAACACCCCAACAACATCTATGCATCTGATGAACAGTGTATTTCCATAAGGCTCCGTAAAATTTTACCTAAAACCTGGATGCCATGCCGCGCACATGGTGGTATTGTGAGTGTATATCTCGGGGTGAGACATCTTAGTCGGTTGAGCTGACATCCAACTCTGTGCTAAAAGACGGTGGAGTATCGGTGCTAAAGATCTCCCAACTTAAATTACTGAAACTTACTTGAAATTTACCTTTCTCCTAACTTGACACCTTGATACTGTTTGAGTTTCTTATTGATTTCTTGTTTTATTCTCCATTTACTGTTACTCATTCTATTAAGAGGGTGTTTAGTTTTACATACTAGTACTATTCCATATGTACTAACGTCCCTTTTTGTCGGGGCGCAAGTGGTTCCGTAGCAGGTGGTATTGATCAGTGATAGAAGCACACCCTCTCCTCAGCTAACTTGGTGAGCCCCACTTCATTTCGGCGTCCTATATCCCTTATCCTTTGTACATAGCATTTTGAGGTATAGCCGGGGCCTTGTTGCCGACATTGTCATAGCTTTCTTTTGTTCCTATTAGAGGCTCCGTAGATATAGTGTGGGTTGTATCTGTTTTTAGGAAGGTTAAACTAAAAATGTTGTAATCGTATCATCTGTTCCACTTTAACTATGATTGTACAATGTACTATTTTGGAGACTTGTTAATGACGTAACTAATGAAAATTAACTGGTGTCATTCACATGATCTCTTACTGTCTAATTAATGAAATGTATTCTTCTCTTTATCCATGGGTGAGTTGGGTAGAAGGTATTATAAAGGCTTGCTTGACCGGGGTATCACGATTGAGCGCCGATCGCGCTCCCCGAGGTCGGGGCAGGACAAACTTGGTACCAGAGCCTAAGGTTTTAAAGTGTCTTAGGATTTCTCGGAGCCATGTCTAGTAGAGTCCTTCTTATCGGTGTGTTGTCAACCACATCTATAATTAGGAGACTCCTTGGGAAGTTAGGAATAATAACCTTCTTTGATGTTCTAGATCGTGCGATAAAGCTGATTGTAAGATTGTTCCTCCTTTAACTCGTGCATTGCTCTAATTTTCAGTATATGACGCTTAGGAAGAACACAAGAACCGGCCAAGGAGCCAATTCCACCCCAGGAGTGGTAGTTAATCCTTTATTTGGGGATGCGGGTGAGCACCGGGGGTGGGGGGGGGGGGTGAAAACATTCCCCCGACTACTACGCTACCCGATTTTACTACACCTGATCAGACCGCACCAGTTCCAGCACCTACTGAGGGTGCAACGATCCCTCCAACTGATATTCTAGTTCCACCTCCATCCCCAGCTTCTTGTCCCGGTGTATCTGATGGGGATCTTAAGGTAGCTATACAGATGTTGGTTCAGATAGTGGCTTCCCAGGTCCATATATCAAATGTTGCGCCCACTTCTTCTAGTCAGCCAGGGGATTCCGCTAGTTGCAGGGTGAACAGATTTCTCCAGTTGAACCCTCCAGTGTTCACATGTACTGATCATGAGGAGGACCCCTAGGATTTTATTGACGACACGCACAAGACCCTACCGAGTTATGCGTGCTACTAAGACGGAGGGAGCAGAGTTTGCCTCCTACCGCCTGAAAGGAGTGGACTATTCTTGGATTGAGATGTTGGAGGACTCCCGTGAGGAAGGGAGCCCTCCGGTGAGGTGGAGTGAGTTTGCCGATGCTTTTATTGATCATTTCTTGCCTGCCGAGACTAAGGCAGCCCGTGCCGCTGAATTTGAGAGCCTGAAACAAGGTAGCATGAGTGTGTGGGAGTATCATATGAGATTCGCGCACCTGTCCAAATATTCCATCTACATATTGCCCATTATGGAGGCTAGAGTGCGTCGATTTGTGTAGGGCCTTAGCCCCTTGGTTATTAATGAGGCCGCTACAGCTGCCTTGAATTCTAATATGAACTATGATAAGATGGTGGCATCTCCTCAAGCCACAGAGACCCGCAAATTGAAGAATAGAATGGAGCGTGAGAGTAGTAGCAAGGCCCTTTCAGCGAGCAACTTTAGTGGTTCTTCTGGTGGTAGTGGTGTTGGTAGGTGAGTATTCACTAGAGGGTCATCAGGGCCATCCTAGTCTTTTGCTCAGTCTTTAGTCAGTGTACCGCCATCGGGGCCTAGTCAGTAGCAGCAGAGCCATTGTAGGCCCAGCCAGGGCAACAGGGGATCCTACTAGCAGGGTCGGTCTGGTGGGAGATTTTAACACCAGCGGAGCCCCCCATGCCCTAGGTGCGGGAAGATGCACTTTGGGGCCTGCTACATGGACTAGCCCATATGCTACAGGTGTGTAATAAGGGGTCACATTCAGAGGGATTGCCATTCGTCTCACCGGAGCATGGGCAGGGGTACAGCACAGCCATCCAGTTTTGCAGATCTTATATCCGCAGTACCTCCTCCAGCTGGAGGCACCCCAGCAGCCGCAGGGCGTGGTACAACTAGAGATAACGCATAGAGTTCGAGAGGACCCAATCTTTTCTATGCTATGAGGGGTCGCCAGAGTTCATAGGCTTCTCCAGATGTTGTCACAGGTATATTGACTGTCCAATCTCATGATGTATGTGCTCTTATTGATCTCGGTTCCAATTTATCCTATGTTACTCCCTATGTTGCTATGGGATTTGGGATAGAATTGGAACTTCTCCATGAGGTATTCTCTGTGTCTACTCCAGTTGGTGAGTCTATTGTGGCGGCACGGGTTTATAGGGATTGTGTTGTCACGGTGCGTAGTCGGGACACCATGGCCGATCTCATTGAAATGGGGATGGTTGATTTTGATGTAATAATAGGAATGGATTGGCTTTATTCATGTTTTGACAAACTTGACTGTCGAACCAGAACCGTTAGGTTTGAATTTACAAATGAGTCAGTGATTAAATAGAAGGGGGATGATGTGGTGCCGAATGGTAGGTTTCTTTCTTACCTTAAGTCCACTAAGATGATTAACAAAGGGTGTATCTACCATATGGTCCGGGTTACGGACACCGATGCTGAGGTAACTACACTTGAGTTTGTGCCGGTTATGAATGAATTTTCGGAGGTTTTTACGGATGAGCTCCCTAGGATTCCACTAGATAGGGAGATTGATTTTGGGATTGATGTGATGCCAGGCATGCAGCCTATATCTATTCCACCCTACAGAATGGCACCGACAGAATTGAAGGAGCTAAAGGAACAATTGAAGGATTTATTAGAGAAGGGTTTCATCCGGCCGAGTGTGTTGCCTTGGGGCACACCAGTTCTATTTGTAAGAAAGAAGGATGTGTCGCTAAGAATATGTATTGACTATCGGCAGCTCAACAAGGTTACAATCACAATTAAGTACCCACTGCCAAGGATAGATGACTTGTTTGATCAATTGCAGGGTGCTAAGTACTTCTCCAAGATCGATTTATGATCCGGGTATCACCAGTTGAATATCAGGGAGCAGGATAGTCTGAAAACAGCTTTCAGGACCCGGTATGGGCACTTTGAGTTCCTGATAATGTCTTTTGGGCTAACAAATTCCCCCGCAACTTTCATGGATCTTATGAACCGGGTTTTCAAGCCTTTTCTTGACTCATTCGTGATAGTTTTTATTGATGATATCCTTGTATATTCGCAAAGTCGGGAGGGCCATGTCGGTCATCTCAAGACAGTTCTACATACCCTATATCAACACAAGTTGTATGCAATGTTTTTGAAATGTGAATTTTGGCTTGAATCTATCACGTTCTTGGTCATGTCATATCCAGAGAAGGAATAGAGGTGGATCCTCAGAAGATTGCAGCTGTGAAGAATTGGCCTAGACCTACTACCCCAACAGAGATTGGCAATTTCTTAGGCCTGGCGGGGTATTACAGGAAGATTTTGGATGGGTTCTTTACTCTTTCCTCTCCGTTGACAAAATTGACGCATAAAGCGGTCAAGTTCTAATGGTTAGATGCTTTTGAAAGAAGATTCCAGGAGTTGAAATCAAGATTGACTACGGCACCGGTGTTGACCCTACCAGAGGGCATGGATGGGTTTGTAGTATATTATGATACTTCAAGAATCAGACTTGGGTGTGTATTAATGCAACATGGTAAGGTGATAGCTTATGCTTCTAGGCAACTCAAGAATCATGAAAAGAACTATCCAACACATGACTTAAAGCTTGCAGCGGTGGTCTTTGCGTTGAAGATTTGGCGTCATTATTTGTATGAGGTCCATGTGGATATATTCACGGATCATTAGATCCTTCAATATATTTTCAAATAGAAGGAATTGAATCTGAGGCAGAGAAGATGTCTTGAGTTACTCAAGGATTACGACATCAATATCCTATATCATCCGGGGAAGGCTAATATTGTGGCAGATGCTTTTAGCCGGAATTATGGGTAGTTTGGCTCACTTGGAGGCATATAAAAGGCCGTTGGCCAAGGAGGTTCATCGGGTGGCTAGTTTGGGAGTTCATCTTGTGGTCTCTAGTGAAGGAGGGATGATTGTGCAAAATAAGGTTGATTCGTCGCTTGTGGTGGAAGTCAAGGAGAAGCAATACAATGATCCATTGTTAGTACAATTGAAGGAGGGTATTCATAAACATAAGACCATAGCCTTTTCTCTTGGCATGGATGATGGCACACTAAGGTACCAAGGGCGATTATGTGTTCCAAATGTGGATGGTCTCTGTGAAATAATCATGATCGAGGCTCACACTTCTAGGTATTCCGTGCACTCGGGCTCTACAAAGATGTACCATGATCTTAAGAAAGTCTACTGGTGGAATGATATGAAAAGGAATGTAGAGGACTTTGTGACAAGATGTCCAAATTGTCAGCAAGTGAAGGCCAGACACCAACGGCCTGGTAGGTTAGCACAGAACGTAGAAATTCCGATGTAGAAATGGGAGATGATCAATATGAACTTTGTGGTAGGACTACCTCACACTCCTCACAAGTTTGACTCGATTTGGGTGATTGTGGGTCGACTTATGAAATCATCTCACTTCTTACCTTTTTAAGTATACCGACACAACGGAACAGTACGCTCAGTTGTATATCAAGGAAATCATCAGGCTACACGGCACTCCAGTTTCCATCATTTCTTATCGGTGGGAGCTGTTCACAACTAACTTTTGGAAGACATTTCAGCAAGGGTTGGGTACTCAGGTAAATGTGAGTACAGCTTTCTATCCACAGACTGACGGACAAGCAGAGCGGACTATTCAGACGCACAAGGATATGTTGCATGCTTATGTTCTCGATTTCAAGGGTAGCTGGGATGATCATTTGCTGCTCATAGAGTTTGCCTACAACAAGAGTTATCACGCTAGTATTCAGAAGGCACCGTTCGAGGCTTTATATGGTAGGAGATGTAGATCTCCCATTGGGTGGTTCGAGATTACGGAAGCGAAGTTGATAGGGCCAGACCTCGTGCATCAGGCTATAGAGAAGGTTAAGATTATTACAGAACGGTTGATAACTGCCCAGAGTCTCCAGAAGTCCTATTCAGATATATGTCGTAGGAATTTGGAGTTCCAAGAGGATGATTGGGTATTCTTGAAGGTTTTCCCCATGAAGGGGGTAATGCGGTTTGGTAAGAATGGGAATGTAACACCCTGGAAAATTTTGAAGTATTTCAGTGTAAAGCCCCGTAATTTTCGCAAATGAATTCAAGGTTTCGTGGTGCTGGAGTAGGCTTACGGTTCGGACTTTTTGGGTTGAACAATGCACCGAAAAGTAAAGGAAAATTTTTGGCGGAAAAGCGCATTTATGCGGCCCATTATGTGGCCGCATAATCACTCTGTGGATCGCATAATGGCCGCAGAGTGAAGCAGTAAGTTTGGCCAACTTGAGGTCCGTTTTGCGGTCCATTATGCGACCCCATAATCGATATGCGGACCGCATATCGGTCGCATAATCCCTCTTGGGTTTTTGCGGAGGGAGTTCTGCGGTGCATTATGCGACCACAGAACGAGTATGCAGACCGCATACTGATCGCATACCTGGGCCAAAAGTTCAGGCCCCTACGGGCCATTTCTGTGGTCACTTTGCGGACCGCATAACCATTATGCAGTCGTATATGCGACCGCAGACCTGTGTCGGGGCACCCATTTTCTTAATTTAAAACCCGACCCCCATTCCCTTAAAACACCCCTTTAGTCTATTTTGAAGCTCATTTCTGATATTTCTAGTGTGTGAGAGAGAGGGTTCTAGAGGGGGGGCCTAATTTTCATCAATTGATCTTTAACTAACACTCAAAGCCTTGGAAATATTCAAGTAGTGCACCAAAATTCTTCACCCTAAAAGGTAAGGCTTCATCACCCCAGATCTTAATTTCAAACATAGCTATAATGGGGTATTAGTGTGATACTTCATGGGTATGAGGGTGGTTCATCTTGCATGCATGTGATAAAGAGTGTGGGAAAAATAAAAAGGTGTACTAGAACTATGAACGTTTTCCTAATTTTGGGTTCAATTTGTATATTGCTAAAATAGATTGAGGTTTCTAAGGGTTCCGAATAATTGTAGAGTCTAAAGAAGCGCGATTCAGGTATTTTGGCTAAACTTTCTCTCTTGGAATTGAATTCCATAATGTTTCTGTAGGTTTCAAAGTTTGGGTTACGTATTAAAAGGTTATGGCTTTGAGTCGTGTTTCAATGAAAGATAGAATTGTCTAAAAGCTTTTGTACTAAATTCATGCCCATTAGTGACTGCTTTAACTAATGCTTTGATTTATAAATATATCCAGTGTGATTCGAGTTCTATATACTCATGTGTTGAAATTGTACATTATCATTTCTGGGGGAGAGTATTGCAAGAGTAAATGGTGTATTGACTGTTTATGATTTTTTAGGTGTGTTTCTATTGTTGGTTGGTATGATTCATTCTTTGGGAAGAAACCATTTGTGATTGAAGTTTCCATTTCAAATGGATTTGAAGTATATGATTTTTAAAATATCCTATATGTTGATACTTGATGGTGATCTTTGAAATTGAAAGAAGTGAAAGCGTGGAATATGAAATACGGCCATCGTGCCAAGAATAAAGAATCTTGTGAATGGCCTAATGAGCCAATGAAATATTATCGTTGTGAATGACTGGAAATACTAATGAGAATTCATACAATGTGAAAGATGTTGAGGTGAGTATAATTGTATTTATGATATTTCTGTTTGCAAATCAAATCAAAACTATTTTTGGGAGCATCATTAGCAATACCGAGAAAGGGTGGGTCATAAGGCCCACACCTGAAACTACACGTGCCGGTGTAGGGGTGGATTGTGATATTATTCCCCTTAATTGGGATGAAACTGGAACCTTTGTGGATTGAAAAAGTCAACCCGCACGACATATGTGGGAAGGCGGCCTAGCTGATCGGGTGGAGATCAGACGTCATATTACGCATATGGTGGTACTACTCTCGGTAACAACTTTCTTTCGCATCACATGTCAAACCACATTGTTCGTGGGGAGATGGCCTAGCCGTTCGGGCGTGATCGGACTCCGTGCTAACAAAGACGGTGGTATATCGGTGCTAATGATCTCCCAACCAAAATTATATATGAAGTTTATTTTTTGGAAATTGTTATGTTTTAACTGGACGTTTGGATATTGTTGATTGTGCCTTGTTGTTTCTATGTGTTGCCATTTATCATATGGGCATTCTATTTTGAAAGAGGATTTTTTGCTATACATACTAGTGCTATTCGACAGTACTAACGTCCTTTTTTCCGGGGGCGCTGCATCTTTAAAGGATGCAGGTGGTTCTTCAGCAGGCGGCATTGATAAGTGATAGCAGTACACTCTTTTCAGCTGATTTGGTGAGCCCCATTTCATTTCGGGGTCATGTATCTTTTGCTTCTCATGTACAGTGTTTTGAGGTATAATCGGGGCCTTGTTGCCGGCATTTCCATATTACTCTTCTATTGTATTTATAGGCTCCGTAGACAGGTTGTGGGTTATGGTTAGTGTTGGGAATTGAACTAGAAATGTTGGTACTTGGAAATTATATTTTTTATTAATTCTATAAACTCGTAATGTTTTGGAAGTTATGAATGAAGCTACTAATGGAAATGAAAAGGAAGTTGTTAATAAAGTCTTTTCAATGATTGATTAATGGAGTACATCTCCTCTTTGTTCATGGATGAGTTTGGGCAGAAGTAAGTCTAATAGGCTTGCTCAGCCGGGTTCTCTCGGTTGAGCGCCGGTCGCGCTCCCTAAGTTTGGGGCGTGACAGGGAAATTGAGTCCAATGTATGTTGGGCCGTATAGAATTATTCACAGGATCGGTCAGGTGGCTTACAGGCTAGAACTACCTCTAGAGATGTCTTTAGTGCACCCAGTATTCCACGTATCCATGTTGAAGAAGGTGGTTGGAGATCCGTCGCTTATTATTCCGGTTTAGACTATCGAGGTTAATGAAGAATTAACTTATGAAGAAATTCTAATTGCCATTCATGATAGGAAAGTTCGAAAGTTTAGAAATAAAGAGATTTCCTCCGTGAAAGTGTTATAGCGAAACCAACAAGTCGATGAGGCCACCTGGGAGGCCGAGGAAGAAATAAAGAAGAAATACCCTCATTTGTTTGAATATTCATGTATTTATAACGTTGTGTTCTATCAAAATGTTAAGAGTTTACCTTTTATGAATTATGTATCATTTGTACATTTGACATTATGGGTGTTCCTTTTTGGTGATATACTGCTCGTGAGGCCACGATTGCCATTGTTTTTATGTTATATTACGTCATTGGTTCATGTATATGTTGTTAGGGTTGGTTTCTGTGATTCTCTGGCAGGTGGATAGGCCCAGTTACATGGGAAACTCTAGCGAAAACTTCGGAAATTTGGGGAGTTAGTCAAAAGTTAGAACTATTGGTCTGTTATAGCAGCTGAGTTACATTGGTTTCTAATGGCTAATTTTGGCCCTCATTCGAGGACGAATGATCTTAAGCGGGGGAGGATGTAAGGCCCCCTTAAAATTTTACCTAAAACTTAGGGTTTCGTGGTGCCGAAGCAGGCTTATGTGTTGACGATTGTAGGGTAAAAATTTTGGATCATTATGCGGTCCATTATGTGACCGCATAATCATTTTGCGGGCCGGATAACCCCTCGCAGATCCACCACAAAAATCCCAGAGGAAAGTACTGCGGTGCATTATGCTACCGCAGAATATGTCTGCAAATCGCAAACCGGTCGCAGAGTGAGGCAGGGGTGCCCAGTTCCGAAGGGCCATTATGCGGCTCATTTTGCGGACCGCAGAAGTGATATGCGGTCGCATATGCAACTGCAGATCTGCATCGGGGCTTCATTTTTTCTAATTTTTGAACCCGACCCCATTCTTGTAAAACACCCTTAGAGATCATTTTAGAAGGTTAAAACTTATATTTATAGAGAGAGGGAATGTCATAGAGTGAGAGGGGAAGTTCCTAAGCTCATCATTCATCAATTCTAGCTCAAAGTTTAAGAATTCACTAGGTCTTCATCCTAGAGGTAAGGTTGTACTCCATAACCCTCAATTTCATGATTTTAACCAAAAATAGGTAATACGACATGCAATTCTTGGGTGTGGGTGTTGTTTATTTTACATGCATGTACCATCAAGGGTAGTGGGAAGATTGTTGAGCTCATTTGGATAAACTTTGGGTAGTGGGATGAAAGAATCCACCACAGGAGGACCTTGAAACCTTAATGCACACCTAGTGTTTGATAAAATGCTCAAGTGGGCTGGAACTATGAACTCCTTCCTAATTTGTGTTCAATTTTGCTATATCTCTAAATAGATCGAAGTGGCTAAGATTTTTGGAACATTGTAGTAATTTAAAAAGCTCGAGGCAAGGTATGTTGGCTAAACTCTTCTCTTAGAATTGTAAGTCCCGTGATGCTTATTGTAAATTAATTATTCCAAATAATCCTTGTGTCAAAATAAATATGCGTTCAATATGTATTCCAGGTATTCTTGTTATGTTGAGTCACTATTGAGAATGTGATTTAAGTATGGGCTGTGTGTTATTACGTTATGATTTAAAAGCATTATTCTAATGAAAGATATCATGTCAACTGTGTAAGAAATCACATGTGCCTATGATCCTTAATTGCTCAAATATGTGTTTAAAGTCTTAATTAGAAAGGCCTTGGCGTTGATTATCCATGATGATATTTGAAAGTGAAAGAAGAGAACATGAAATATGATGTGCTGCCAACGTGCCAAGAATTACATTGCGTTATGGCCAATGGTTCCAATAAAATGAATGACATGTAAAAGAATATGAAATGAGTGGTAAATCCTTTTTATAACAAATACCTTGGGAGTATCGTTTAGCCACCGAGGAAGGGTAGGTCGGAACAACCTAACAACGAAACTACACGTGCCTGTGTAGGAGTGATTGAGGGTTAAATCCCCATGATAATGTTATGATATTGTTTCCCCTTATATGGGATGATATTGGTGTGTTGAGATGTTTTCCCTTAAATGGGATGAGATTATTACTAGCGAGATGTGATGTGATGTCGACCCACACGATATTGTGGTGAGACAGCTTAGCATGTCGGGTTGAGATCGGATGCCATGCCGCGCACATGGTGGTATTGTGAGTGTATGTCTCGGGGTGAGACGGCTTAGCCGGTCGGGCTGAGATCGGACTCCGTGCTAAAACACAGTGGTGTATCGGTGCTAAAGATCTCCCAACTTAAATTACAAACACTTACTTGAAATTTACCTTTCCCCTAACTTGACACCTTGATACTGTTTGAGTCTCTTATTGATTCCATGTTTTATTCTCCATTTACTGTTACTCGTTCCATATGTACTAACATTCCTTTTTACTAGGGGTGATGCACCTTTAATGGATGCAGGTGGTTCCATAGCAGGTGGTATTGATCAGTGATAGCTGCACACCCTCTCCTCGGCTGACTTGGTGAGCCCCACTTCATTTCGAGGTCCTGTATCCCTTATCCTTTGTACATAGCGTTTTGAGGTATAGTCGGGGCCTTGTTGCCGGCACTGTCATAGCACTCTTTTGTTCCTGTTAGAGGCTCCGTAGACATAGTGTGGGTTGTATCTATTATTAGGAAGGTTAAACTAAAAATATTGTAATCGTATCATTTGTTCCACTTTAACTATGATTCTACAACGTACTATTTTGGAGACTTGTCAATGGCGTAACTAATGGAAATGAACTGGTGTCATTCACATGACCTCTTACTATCTAATTAATGAAATGTATTCTTCTCTTTATTCATGGGTGAGTTGGGTAGAAGGTATTGTAAAGGCTTGCTTGACTGGGGTATCTCGGTTGAGTGTCGGTCGCACTCCCCGAGGTCGGGGCTTGACAATTCCAGCCACATCTCATCTTATTCATCATCATGTTTATTGACAACATCTTGGTATATTCTCATAGCCGGGAGGATCATGAGAAGCATTTGAGGATCATGCTCCCCCTTGAGGAAGAAGAAGTTATATGCAAAATTCTCCAAGTGTGAGTTCTAGCTTGATTCAGTGGTGTTTTTGGGTCATGTGGTGTATAGTGAGGGGACAAAGGTAGATCTGAAGAAGATTGAGGCAGTTCGGAGTTAGCCCAGACCATCTTCAACTACCGAGTTTCGGAGTTTCCTTGGCTTGGCCGGATATTATCGCAATTTCGTAGAGGGTTTCTCATCCATTGCTGCACCTTTGACTAGATTGACCCAGAAGGGTGTTCCTTTCAGATGGTCCAAGGAGTATGAGGTGTGCTTTCAAAAGCTCAATACTGCTTTGACTACAGCCACATTATTGGTGTTGCCTATGATTTTGGGGTCTTACACTGTGTATTGTGATCCGTCGCGTGTTGGGCATGGTGCGGAGCTGATGTAAGATGGTAGGGTAATTGCCTACGTGCCTCGGTGACTAAAGGTTCATGAGAAGAATTACCCTGTCTGTGACTTAGAATTGGCAGCTATTGTTCATGCATTGAAGATTTGGAGGCACTATATGTATGATGTCCCATGTGAGGTCTATACCAACCATCGGAGCCTCCAATATCTGTTCAAGTAGAAAGACCTCAATTTGCAGTAGCGGAGATGGTTGGAGTTGCTAAAAGACTATGATATCATTATTCTGTCCTTTTTGAGGAAGGCCAATATGGTGGCCGATGCCTTGAGTAGAATGGCCAAGAGTATGGCCAGTCTAACATATCTACCGGCATCAGAGAGGCCACTAGCCATGGATGTTCAGACCTTGGCCAACCAGTTCGTGAGATTGGATGTTTTAGAGCCCAGAAGGGTTCTTGCTTGCATATTTCTCGGTCATCTTTGTATGAGCGCATGAGAGAGCATCGGTACGACGACCCCCATTTGCTTGTCCTTAAGGACGCGGTGCAGCACGGCGATGCCAAGGAGATTTCTATTTGAGGTGATGGGGTGTTACGGATACAAGGCCGGATATGTGTGCCCAATGTGGATGGGTTGTGTGAGTTGATTCTCGAGGATGCCCACAGTTCACGGTATTCCATTCATCTAGGTGTCACTAAGATGTATCAGGATTTGAGGCAACACTATTGGTGGAGAAGAATGAAGAAAGATATAGTGGAGTATGTGTCTCGGTGCTTGAACTGTCAGTAGGTGAAGTACAAGCATCAAAGGCTGGGCAATTTGCATCAGAGAATTGAGATCCCTGAGTAGAAATAGGAGTGTAAATTTGACGCAATATGAGTTATTGTGGATAGGCTGACCAAATCGGCACTTTCCATTTCGGTGGTGACCACCTATTGTTTGTCTATATGGCGTGCTGGTGTCTGTTATCTCCAATTGAGGCATGCAGTTCACATCGCATTTCTAGAGAGCCTGTAGTGTGAGTTAGCCACACAGGTCAAGCTGAGTATTGTATTTCATCCCCAAACCTGATGGGCAGTCCAAGAACACCATTCTGATCTTGGAGGATATGCTATGTGCCTATGTTATGGATTTCGGAGGTTCATGGGATTAGTTTCTATTTCTTGCAGAGTTCGCCTACAGCAACAGCTACCTGTCGAGTATTTAGATGGTTCCTTATGAGGCCTTATATGGGAAGCGATGTCATTCTCCAGTTGGTTGGTTTGAGTTAGGAGAGGCTAGGTTGTTGGGCACTGACTTGGTACGGGATGCCTTGGAGAAAGACAAGTTGATTCAGGATCGATTTCATACAGAAGAGTTATGCTGATCAGAGGGCTCGTGATGTAGCATTAATGGTGGGAGAGAGGGTGGTTTTGCTTCGGTTTTCACCTATGAAGGATGTGATGAGGTTCAGGAAAAAGGACAAATTGAGCCCTAGGTATATTGGTCGTTTTGAGATCCTTGAGACGGGGTAATAAAAAGTAAATCAATCGAATAGCTAGTACTTCCTTTCTTTCTCCTTCCCCATTTCAGAAAAGTGATGAGGTGGCCTACAAGCTTGCATTATCACCTAGACCATCGGCGGTCCACCCGGCAGTCCATGTATGCAGGGCCAAGATAGAGAGGACAGGGAGGCCAAGAGGCCTCGAGATTCGGGAGGATATAGTGAAGCCCGCACTATAGTTGCAGCCCGTCATGGAAGAGCCTATGTGAGCCGCCCAGTTCATTCAGCACTTCCAGCTAATAGTGATGCTCTATCTATTCTGAGGTCTCAGGTTGCCCATTTTGCTCAGCCACTGTCCAGTGCACCTCCTGCGCATGGTGCCTTCAATGGTCAGTCTTGCCGACCAGGCCAGGGTAAGTTTCAACAGCCATGCCCACCGAGAGCTTGTTTTGAGTGTGGTGTTACCAGACATATGGTGAGGGATTGCCCCAGACTCAGGAGAGGTACACCTCCATAGACCACACAGGCTTCACAGATTCCACAAGGTCCACAGGGTTCGCAGGCCATAGTTGCTGCTCCTGTTGCCACTCCACCTGCCGCACTAGCTAGGGGTGGAGGTCAGGTGGGTAGGGTTTGCCCTAGAGAGGGAGGCCATGCACATTTTTATGCTTTTCCTGGTAGGATGGAGGCGGTTGCATCGGATGCTGTCATCACATATATGGTTCCGATTTGTCAAAGGGATGCATCAGTCTTATTTGATCCGGGAACCATTTATTCATATGTATCATCTTACTTTGCTATGTATTTGGACATATCACGTGATTCTTTGAGTGCTCATGTATATGTGTTCATGCCTGTGGGAGATTATATTGTTGTGGACCGTATTTATTGGTCGTGTTTAGTTGTTATTGGTGTTTATGAGACTAGAGTTGATCTATTGTTGCTCAATATGGTAGACTTTGACATGATCTTCGGCATGGATTGGTTGTCGCCCTATCACGCTATTCTGGATTGTCATGACAAGACTGTGAACTGGCTATGCCAGGTTTGTCGTGGTTGGAGTGGAGGGGTATATTGGATTATATTCCTAGCATGGTTGTATCCTTCCTTAAGGCACGATGGATTTTTGAGAAGGGGTGTGAAGCATATATAGCCTTTGTGAGGGATGTCAGTGCTGATACTCCTACCGTTGAGTCAGTTTTGGTAGTGAAATATTTCCCAGATGTGTTCCCCGCTGACCTTTGAGGCATACCGCTCGATAGAGAGATCAATTTTGGTATTTACCTACTGCCGGGCACTGAGCCCATTTCTATTCCACCATATCGTATGGCACCAGTGTAGTTGAAGGAGTTAAAGGAACAACTGTAAGAGTTACTTGATAAGGACTTTATCCGGCCTAGTATTTCACCTTGGGATGATACGGTTTTATTTGTGAAGAAGAAAGGATGGTATTATGTGGATGTTCATTAATTATAGGCAGTTGAACAAGGTTATAGTGAAGAATAAGTACCCATTGCCGTGTATTGATGACTTGTTTGACCAGCTTCTGGGTGCCAGAGTGATCTTGAAGATTGATTTGCGGTTAGGGTATCATCAGCTTAAAATTCGGGATTCTGATATTCCGAAGACTGCTTTCAGGACTCGGTATGGCCACTACGAGTTTCTAGAGATGTTATTTGGGTTGAACAACGCCCCAGCAGCATCTATGCATCTGATGAACAGTGTATTCCAGCCATATCTTGACTCGTTCATCGTCGTGTTTATTGAAGACATCTTGGTATATTCTCGTAGCCAGGAGGATCATGAGCAGCATTTGAGGATTATGCTCCACATTGAGGGAGAAGAAGTTATATGCAAAATTCTCCTAGTGTGAGTTCTGGCTTATTTTAGTGGTTATTTGGATCATGTGGTGTCTACTGAGGGGATCAAGGTAGATCCAAAGAAGATTGAGGCAGTTCAAAGTTGGCCCAGACCGTCTTCAGCTACTGAGTTTAGGAGATTCCTTGGCTTGGCCGGATATTACCGCCATTTCGTAGAGGGTTTCTCACCCATTGCTGCACCTTTGACTAGATTGACCCAGAAGGGTGTTCCTTTCAGATGGTCCGAGGAGTGTGAGGTCAGCTTTTAAAAGCTCAAGACAGCTTTGACTACAGCCCCAGTGTTGGTGTTTCCTATGTGTTTGGGGTATTACACTGTGTATTGTGATGCATCGCATGTTGGGCATGGTGCGAAGTTGATGTAAGATGGTAGGGTAATTTCCTACGTGTCTCGATGGTTGTTGGTTCATGAGAAGAATTACCATGTCCATGACTTATAATTGGCAGCTATTGTTCATGCATTGAAGATTTGGAGGCACTATATCTATGACGTCCCATATGAGGTATATACCGACCATCGGAGCCTCCAATATTTATTCAAGCAGAAGGACCTTAATTTGCGATATCGGAGATGGTTGAAGTTGCTTAAAGACTATGATATCACTATTCTGTATCATCCGGGGAAGGCCAATATGGTGGTCGATGCCTTGAGTGGAAAGGCCGAGAGTATGGCCAGTCTGGCATATCTACCGATAGCAGAGAGGCCACTATCCATAGTGTTCAGGCCTTGGCCAACCAGTTCATGAGATTGGATGTTTCGGAGCCCAACAGGGTTCTTGCTTGCATGGTTCTCGGTCTTCTTTGTATGAGCGCATGAGAGAGCGTCAGTATGACGACCCCCATTTGCTTGTCCTTAAGGATACGTTGCAGCACGGTGATGCTAAGGACGTTTCTATTTGAGATGATGGGGTGTTGCGGATGCAAGGCCGGATATGTGTGCCCAATGTGGATGGGTTGTGTGAGTTTATTCTCAAGGAGGCCCACTGTTCGCGGTATTCCATTCATCTAGGTGTCGCTAAGATGTATCAGGATTTGAGGTAACACTATTAGTGGATAAGAATGAAGAAAGATATAGTGGAGTATGTGGCTCGGTGCTTGCTTGAACTGTCAGCAGGTGAAGTGCGAGAATCAAAGGCTAGGCGATTTGCTTCAGAGAATTGAGATCCCCGAGTGGAAATGGGAGCATATTACCATGGATTTCATTGTTAGGCTCCCATAGACTTTGAAGAAATTTGATGCAGTATGGGTTATTGTGGATAGGCTGACCAAATCGGCACATTCCATTTCAGTGGTAACCACCTATTGTTCGTCTCCATGGTGTGCCGGTTTCCATTATCTCCAATTGAGGCACGTAGTTCACATTGCATTTCTGGAGAGCCGTGCAACATGAGTTAGGCATACGGGTCGAGCTGAGCATGACATTTCATCTCCAAACAGACGGACAGTCCGAGCGCACTATTCAGATCTTTGAGGACATGCTATGTGCCTGTGTTATGAATTTTGGAGGTTCATGGTATCAGTATCTATCGCTTATAGAGTTCGCCTACAAGAACATCTACCAAACAAGTATTCAGATGGTTCCTTATGAGGCCTTATATGGGAGGCAGTGGCGTTCTCCAGTTGGATAGTTTGAGCCGGGAGAGGCTACATTGTTGGGCACTGATTTGGTTTGGGATGCTTTGGAGAAAGTCAAGTTGATTTAGGATTGGTTTCGTACAGCACAATCTAGATAGAAGAGTTATGCTGATCGAAGGACTCGTGATGTAGCATTTATGGTGGGAGAGAGTGTTTTTCTTTGGGTTTCACCCATAAAGGGTGTGATGAGGTTTGGGAAAAAGGGAAAGTTAATCCCTAGGTATATTGGTCCTTTTGAGATTCTTGAGAGAATTGGTGAGGGGGCCTACAAGCTTTCATTGCAACCCAGCCCATCGTCGGTCCACCCGGTGTTCCATGTTTCCATGTTCAGGAAGTATTATGGTGATCCTTACCATGTATTAGATTTCATCTCAGTCCAATTAGATAAGTATTTGACTTATGTTGAGGAGGCAGTGTCTATCTTTGACAGGCAGGTCCAAAAGTTGAGGTCAAAGAACATTGCGTCAGTGAAGGTTCAATAGAGGGGTCATCCGGTCGAGGAGGCGAACTGGGAGACCGAGCACGACATACAGAGTCATTATCCTCACCTTTTCGTCACTATAGGTATGTCTTTATGCATGCTTGAGGACGAACGTTTGTTTTAAAAGGGGGGAATGTAATGACCCAACTGGTCATTTTTGTGTATTCGAGCCCTATTTCCCCTTTTGATGCTTCATACATGTGTATTTGTGAATTTATGACTTGCAGGGTTGATTGGTTTCGGTCCTAGAAGGTTTTGGGTTGATCTGGACCCTTTGAGTCTTGGTTTAGAAGCCAAAGTTAAGATATGATGACCAAAGTTTGTCTTTTGTGAAAATGACCTTGGAACGGTATCTTGATGGCTCCGATAGGTTTGTATCGTTATTTAGGACTTAGGCATATGCCGGAAATCAAATTCAGAGGTCCGTAGGTTGATTTGTATTGTTTTGTCAAAAGTTAGAAATTTGATGATTAGAAGTTTGACCGTAGGTTGACTTTTGGCTATCAGATTCGGAATTTGGTTTTGGGATTTGGAACAGGTCCCTTTGATATTTGGAACTTTTTTGCAAAATTTGGTTCCATTTGGAGTTGGTTTGATAGAGTTCGGACCCTTGGTTGCAATTCTAGAGGTTCTTGAACTTTTTTTTGAGATTCATGCATTTTGATGTCCGATTGGTAGTTCTAGATGTTATTTTTATGTTTTGATCACGCGAGCAAGTTCTTATGATATTTTTAGACTTGTATGCTTGTTTGGTTTGGAGCCCTGAGGTTCCGGGTGAGTTTCAGACATGTTTCGAAAAGGTTCGGACTGAAAATAGGTTGCTGGTGTGTTGGTGTCTCTGATGTAGCAATTGCGAGCACCAGCCTCGCAATTGCGAAGTGAACAAGTGAGGGCCCGGTATCGCAATTGTGACGCCTAACTCGCAATTGTAAAGATGGGCTTGTCTGGGTAGGATTACATTTGCGATGTATTTTGTCGCATTTGCGAAGTTCCTTTTAGGTTGTCAGTAGCCGCATCTCCGAGATTTTCTTTGCAATTGCGAACCCATCTGCAATTGACCGAAAGGGTGAAAAGTTGGGATTTCATCTCATTTTCTCTCATTTTAGAACCCTAGACTCGATAGGAGGCGACTTGGAGATGAGATTTTTATCTACAATCATTGGGTAAGTGATTCTAATCAATTTCCAACTATATTTCATGATTATATCTTAGATTTAACATCAAATTTATGAGAATCAAAGAGGACGTTTGGGGGATTTTTGTCAATGTTTTGAAAAATGAGAATTTGGGTTTTGAGAGTTGATTTGGACTCGGATTTGAAAACAAAACACATATATGGACTCGTGAGGTTATGGGTAGTCATAATCTACCCTTGGACTTGGGATTTGACAGGGTGGGTCCGAGAGTTGACTTTTGTTGACTTTTAGGGAAATGAGAAGCTTTATCTATTGTAATTGGTTTCTCTTGCATTGTTTGATAATATTAAGTCATTTTTGGTTAGGTTTAAGCCGTGTGGAGGCAAATGTTTGGGGAAAAGCCATTTTCGAGGGTTGATTTGGCCAAGTTGAGGTAAGTAGTATCTGTCCTAACTTTTTGTAGGGGAACTACCCCTTAGGATTTGGGTTGACTGTGTTAATGTTACTATGTGGAAGACGTGTACACGAGATGATGAGTGTGTACACAAGATTTATGTGGTATTTTGACCGGTTTAGACTTCCATGCATTTAATTGAACTTGTTATAACATGTTTTATCTTTCATTGTTAAATTTACTCTCACATACTCTAATTGACATTGTTATCATTTGTTCTATCCTTTATTGTTGTAATTGTACTTATATGTTTTAGTTGAAGTTGCTACCTCCCTTCGGGTCTAGTTACCCCTTTTATTATTGAATTACACATACTTGGAGTTGTTATTTTGTGGATGGTCTTCTTGTTGGGTTCCATTATCACATTGAGGTTGAAGTTGTTAATCGTGGAGATATCTTTCCTTATTGAGTATTCCTCATCCATTTTGTTGTTATTGAGATTTTTGTACACATTGTGGTTGAGCAGTGGGATATGTGTTGTGGTAACATTGGTATTGTTGGATTTGGCAAGTGTTGTGGCATATGGGCACATGTGGTGCGAGTTGATTATTGTTTTGTGATATTGATACACATGTAGTGGTATAAGGATAGAGATTGATAAGCATGTGGTGAGATAAGGTGGGATTTATATGCATATTGCTAGTAAAGGAATTACTTGAAGTCACGTGGTGAGATAAGGGGGATAAACGTGTAGCTATTTTGGGAAAACCTTTTTAAAAAATAAATACAAGGCTCACGCGGTGATATAAGGAAAGATTGGGATTGTGATTGTGAAATGAGATTATAAGGTATGGTACCTCGGTTGTGATTCTTGTTGTACATCCTATGTTAAAAAGGCTTGTTGGTTGAGCAGTTCTTATTGTTTTCTCTATTGTCTTACTTGTAATTGTCCGTATTTGACTACTTGTTATTTCATCATGTGTTCTCTACTTGTTGCCTTTACCGTTTAAATTTCCGTTGTTAGCTTATATTATTAAACTGTTTATATGTCATTTACTTCCTCGTTTTCCGTTATTAGACTATGCTATACTCTGTTCAGCTTTCTTATCCTAGTACGTGTCTTAGCCTAGCCTTGTCACTACTCTACCGAGTTTAAGCTTGATACTAACTGGGTACCGTTTTGGTGTACTCATACTACGCTTCTGTAAATTTTTTAGCTAATCCAGGTACATCTGCTCGTGCTGGATGCAAGTGATCGTTCAGTTATCATTTCGTAGACTTCAAGGTATACCTTGTAAGGCCCCGTGAAATTTTTACCTAAAACCCGAGGTTTCATAATATCTGCGTGGACTTATGCATTGATGATTGTAGAAATTCTTCGCGGCGAGCAAGCTCGCCACCGCTTGGATCTTTTGGGTTGAACAGTGCATTGGGAGTTGAAGGAATCGTGTTGCAGACTACGGCATTTCTGCGGTCCACTATGCAATCGCAGAATCACTCTGCGGGCAACCGTAGACCGGTCGCAGAATAAGGCAGAATTGCCCAGTTCTGGAGGGCAATTGTGCGGTCCATTTTGCGGACTGCAGAAGCATTATGCGGTCGCATATGTGACCACAGATCTGCGTCGGGGCTTCAATTTTTCTAATTTTTGACCCCGACCCTATTTCAATATATTGAAGTAAAGGGACTCTTTTGAAGCAAAAATCTGATATTATAGAGAGTATTGACAGTGTTCTAGAGAGAGGGGGAACCCTAGGCTAATTGTTCATCAATCCTTGCTCAAGACTTGGAGAATTCACAAGGAAAACTCACAAGGTCTTCATCCAAGAGGTAAGGTTCAAACCCTAGTCTTCAATTTCGAGTTTGTGTATAAGATGGGTAATTTGGGAGTATGATTTTTAAGTATGGGAGTTGTAAATTATGCATGCATGTAGCTATGAGGATGGTGGGGAGGAAATCTAACTAGTATGAGTAAACTCTTGGTGTTGAATTAGTTGTGGATTGAAGGAAATCTTGTGGAAGAACTTTGTAATCAAATTTGCACACCTAGTGTTTGATAAAATGTTCCAATGAGGTGATACCATGAATATCATCCTAATTTGTGTTAAATTTTGCTATGTCTCTAAATTGATCGAAGTTCCTAGGATTTTTGAAACTTTGTAGTGAATTAAGAGAGGCTCAAAGCGAGGTATGAAGGATAAACTCTTTTTTCTGGTATTGGAATTCCTGGGTTATTACAAAACTCTATCGTGTAATGTTCGGACATGGAATGCTATTGATGAGTAGTATTCAAACTAGTAGAATTCATGCCCGATTGGCATAATGTGTTAGAACCCTCGTGTGCTAATGATTCTCTATATTTGACTTAATCATGTTATACCTCTTTGGGAAGAAGATCTGGTATTAAATCAATTTGATTAAACACTTATTTCTCATATAATGAAACTTTATGAAATTACACTTGCTAAGGCCAAACGTGCCAAACAGTTGATAAAAAGGGAACTCTTTTGTACATATTATTATCATTTTGGGAACTAGAGCTATGGCATTGTGGTTACACCTCCACCCGTATATGTTGGGGTGAGGCGGCGGGGCCGCTTTGTGTATTATTGTGGTATTGTGATTACACTTCCACCCGCATATGTTGGTGTAGTGAGGCGGCGTGGACGCTTTGTGTATAGTTGTGGTATTGTGAATATACCTAAACCCGCATACATTGGGGTGAGGCGGCGGGGCCGCTTTGTGTAGAGTTTCTGGTATTGTGATTGCACCTCCACCCACATACATTGGGGTGAGGCGTCAAGGATGCTTTGTGTAAAGGTAGTTGTAAAGGATTCCCAACTTGAAATTTATAAGTGTCATTGGAAGTTCTTAATAAATCCATTTTGACTTTTATGGCTACATAAGCCCTATGATTGTTACCATGATTCATCATATTTATGTTGTATTTCCATGTCCTTGAATAGGTATTTTGGTTTTCATACTAGTACTATTCCACATGTACTAACGTCCCTTTTGCCGGGGGCGATGCATCTTTAATGGATGCAGATGGTTCCATAGCGGGAGGCATTAACCAGTGATAGCGGTACACGTTTTCCCAGCTGACTTGGTGAGCCCCACTTCATTCCGGGGTTGTGCATCTTTTTTTCCGTGTGTATTATGTTTTGAGGTATAGTCGTAGCCTTGTTGCCGGCACCATCATTGTACTCATTTATATCTATTAGAAGCTATGTAGACATAGTGTAGGTTGTGTGTTAGTGTGGGAAAGTTAAACTAAAGATGTCGCAATTGTATCTCATGCTTCCAATATAGAACAATGGTTCTGAAATGTATTGTTTTGGAGACTTATAAATAAAGTAACTAATGGTGATGGAACTAGTATTGCTCATGAAACCTCGTAGTATTAATTAATGATGTTTATATTCTCTTTATTTATGGGTGAGTTGGGTAGAAGGAAATCCAGCAGACTTGCTCGGGCGGGTTATCTTGGTTGAGCACCGTTCGCGCTCCCCGAGGTTGAGGCATGAGAAACATGGTATCAGAGCATAAGGTTTTAAAGTGTCCTAGGATGTCTCAGAGACGTGTCTAGTAGAGCCATCCTTATCGGTGTGTTGTCGACCACATCTATTATTAGGAGGCTACTTGGGCATTTAAGAATAACACCCTTCTTTGATGTTCTAGTTCGTGCGATAAAGCTGATTTTAAAACTGTTCCTCCTTTAACTATTGCGTTGCTCTAATTTTTAGTACATGGCACCTAAAAAGAAGGCAAGAACCAGCCAGAGAGCCAATGTCACCCCAGGAGTGGAAGTTGATCCTATACTTGGTGATGCAGGTGAGCATACTAGGGGTGAGGATAATTCCCCAACTACTACCCTGCCTGATTCTACTACTCCTGCTCAGACTGCACCTGTTCCTACACCCACTAAGGGTGCATCGATTCCTCCAACTAATATTCCAGTTCCACCTCCAGCTTCTGGTCCCGCTGGTTCAGATGGGGATCTTAGGGGTTATTGATGTTGGCTCAGATAGTGGCCTCCCAGGACCAGAGATCAAATGTTGTACCTACTTCTTCTAGTAAGCCAGGGGATTCCGCTATTTCCAGGGTGAACAGGTTTCTCTAGTTGGATCCTCCAGTGTTCACAGGAACTGATCCTGGGGAGGACCTCTAGGACTTCATTGATGAGATGCACAAGACTCTCGGAGTTATGCGTGCTACTGTGACGGAGGGAGTGGAGTTGGCCTCCTACCGCCTGAATGGGGTGGCCTATTCTTGGTTTGAGATATGGGAGGATTCCCGTGAGGCAGGGAGCCCTCCAGAGAGGTGGAGTGAGTTCACCGATGCCTTTATGGATCATTTCTTGCCTGCTGAGACTAAGGCAACCCGTGCCGCTGAGTTTGAGAACCTGAAGTAGGGTAGCATGATTGTGTGGGAGTAGCAGGGTAGCAGCAAGGCCTGGACCGCAGGCAGCTTGGGTGGTTCTTCTGGTGGTGGTAGGTCGGCATTTAGGGGAGGGTCATCTAAATAATTCACTCAGTCTTCGATAAGTGCTCAATCATTCGGGCCCAGTCAGGGCAAAGAGGGGACCCTACCAGCAGGGTCGCCCTGGAGGAATCTTCCAGCAGCAGCAGAGGTTCCCATGCCCTAAGTGTGGGAGGATGCACTTTTTGGCCTGTTTCATGGACCTACCTATATGCTACGGATGCGGTGTGAGGGGTCACATTCAGAGGGATTTTCGCTCGTCCGGCTAGATCATGGGCAGAGGTGCGGCGCAAGCAGCTAGTTCTGCAGCTACTACATCTACAACACCTCCTCCAGCTCGAGGCACCCTAGCACCGGCAGGGAGTGGTGCAGCTAGGGGTGGTGCACAAAGTTCGGGAGAACCCAGCAGAGTTTATGCTATGCAGAGGCATCGTGATTCAGAGGCTTCTCCAAATATTGTCACAGGTATATTGGCTATCCAATCTCATGATGTGTATGCTCTTATTGATCCCGGTCCCAATTTTTCATATGTCACTCCCTATGTTGCTATGGAATTTGGGATAGAATCGGAACAGCTCCATGAGTCGTTCTTTGTATCTACTCTGATTGACGAGTCTATTATGGCCGCGCGGGTTTATAGGGATTATGTTGTCACGGTGTGTGATCGGGACACCATGGATGATATCCTTGAATTGGGGATGGTTGATTTTGCTGTAATAATGGGAATGGATTGGCTTTTTTCATGTTTTGCTAAGCTTGATTGGCGAACCAGAACCGTTAGGTTTGAATTTCCAAATGAGTCAGTGATTGAATGGAAGGGGGAGGATGTGGTACAGAAGTGTAGGTTTATTTCTTACCTTAAGGCCACGAAGATGATTAACAAGGGGTGTATCTACCATTTGGTCCGGGTTACGGACATCGATGCAGAGGTACCTACACTTGAGTCCGTTCCTGTTATGAATGAATTTCTGGAGGTCTTTCAGGATGAGCTCCCTGAGATCCCACCAGACAAGGAGATTGATTTCAGGATTGATGTGATGTCGGGCATGCAACCTATATCTATTCCACCCTAAAGAATGGGACCAACAGAATTGAAAGAGCTAAAGGAACAATTGAAAGATTTGTTTGAGAAGGGTTTCATCCAGACGATTATGTCGCCTTGGGGCGCACTAGTTCTATTTGTAAGAAAGAAGGACGGGTCGCTAAGGATGTGTATTAACTATCGGCTGCTCAACAAGGTTACAATCAAAAATAAGTACCCAATGCCAAGGATAGATGATTTGTCTGACCAATTGCAGGGTGCTAAGTATTTTCCAAGATTGATTTAAGATACGGGTATCACCAATTGAAGTTCAGGGAGCAGGATATTCCTAGAACAGCTTTCAGGACTCGGTATGGGCACTTTGAATTTCTGGTAATGTCTTTTGGGCTAACAAATACCCCGGCAGCTTTCATGGACCTTATGAATCGAGTCTTCAAGCCTTTTCTTGACTCTTTTGTGATAGTGTTCATTGACGATATTCTAGTATATTCACGAGGTCGATAGGACCATGCTGATCATCTCAAGACAGTTCTTCAGACCCAATATCAACACAAGTTGTATGCAAAGTTTTCAAAATGTGAATTTTGGCTTGAATATGTTACATTCTTGGGCCATGTGGTCTCCAGAGAAGGAATTAAGGTCGATCATCAGAAGATTTCAGCGGCGAGGAATTGGCCTAGACGTACTACCCCAACAGAGATTCACAGTTTCTTAGGCTTAGCTGGGTACTTTAGAAAGTTTGGGGAGGGATTCTCTACCCTTGCCTCTCCGTTGACTAAATTGATGCAGAAGGCAGTTACATTCCAATGGTCAGATGCTTGTGAAAGGAGCTTTCAGGAGTTGAAATTGAGGTTGCCTACGGCACCAGTGTTGACCCTACAAGAGGGTACATATGGGTTTGTGGTATACTGTGATGCTTCATGAATCGAACTTGGGTGCTTAACAATGCAACATGGCAATGTGTTAGCTTATGCTTCTAGGCAACTCAAGAATCATGAAAAAGAAAATCCAACACATGATTTAGAACTTGCGGTGGTGGTATTTGCATTGAAAATTTGGCGTCATTATCTGCATGGGGTCCATATGGATATATTCGCGGACCACAAGAGTCTTCAATAAACTTTCAAATAGAAGGAGTTGGATTTGAGGCAGAGAAGGTGGCTTGAATTACTCAAGGATTACGACATCGATATTCTGTATCATCCCGGGAATGCTAATGTTGTAGCGGATACTCTTAGCCGGAAATATATGGGTAGTTTTTCTCACTTGGAGGCATATCAAAGGCCGTTGGCCAAGGAAGTTCATCGGTTGGCTAGTTTGGGAGTTCGTCTTGCGGATTCTAGTTAAGGAGGAGTGATTGTGCAAAATAAGGCTGAATCATCGCTTGTTGTGGAAGTCAAGGAAAAGAAATACAATGACCCGTTGTTGGTATAATTGGAGGGAATTCATAAACATAAGACCATGGCCTTTTCTCTTGGCATGGATGATGGTACACTAAGGTACCAAGGGCGACTATGTGTTCCAACTGTGGATGGTCTTTGGGAAATAATCATGACCGAGGCTCACACTTCTAGGTATTCCGTGCACCCGGGCTCCACAAAGATGTATCATGATCTTAAGGAAGTCTACTGGTGGAATGATATGAAGAGGAATGTAGGGGACTTTGTGGCAAGATGTCCATATTGTCAACAAGTGAAGACCGAACACCAAAGGCCCGGTGAGTTGGCACAGAGCATAGAAATTCTGATGTGGAAATGGGAGATGATCAATATGGACTTTGTGGTAGGACTACCTCTCACTCCTCACAAGTTCGACATGATTTGAATAATTGTGGAACGACTCACGAAATTAGCACATTTCTTACCTGTTAAGGCTACCGTCACAGCAGAACAGTATGCTCAGTTGTATATCAAGAAAATAGTCAAGTTGCATGGCACTACTGTTTCTATTATCTCAGATTGGGGGCACAGTTCATGACTAATTTTTGGAAGAGGTTTCAGCAAAGTTTGGGTATGCATGTGAATCTTAGTACAGCCTTTCAATCGCAGACTGACGGGCAGGCAGAGCGGACTATTCAGACGCTTGAGGATATGTTGCGAGCTAGTGTTCTTGACTTTAGGGGTAACTGGGATGATCATTTTCCACTCATAGAGTTTGCCTACAACAACAGTTATCATGCTAGCATTCAGATGGAACCATTTGAGGCTTTATATGGTAGGAGATGTAGATCTCCCATTGGGTGGATCGAGATTGGGGAAGCAGAATTGATAGGGCCGGACCTTGTGCATCAGGCTATGGATAAGGTTAAGATCATTACAGAATGGTTGAAAACTACTCAGAGTTGTCAGAAGTCCTATTCGGATGTGCATCGCAAGGACTTGGAGTTTAAAGATGATGATTGGGTATTCTTGAAGGGTTTCCCCATGAAGGTCGTAATGCAGTTTGGTAAGAAAGGCAAATTGAGTCCGAGGTATGTCGGACTGTACAGAATCATTCGGAGGATTGGCCAGGTGGCGTACAGGCTTGAACTACCTCCAAAGATGTCTTTAGTGCACCAGGTGTTCCACGTGTCCATGTTGAAGAAGGTGGTTAGAGACTCGTCGCTCATTGTTCCGGTTGATATAATTGAGGTTAAGAATAATTGACTTATGAAGAAAATCCAGTTTAAATTCTTAATAGGCAAGTTCGAAAGTTGAGGAATAAAGATATTATCTCCGTGAAAGTGTTATGGCGAACCAACAAATCGAAGAGGCCATCTGGGAGGCCGAGGAAGAAATAAAGAAGGAGTACCCTCACTTGTTTGAATAGCCATGTATTTATAAAGTTGTGTTCTATGAAAATGCTAAAAGTTACCTTTTATGAATTATGTATCATTTGTACAGTTGATGTTAAAGGTGTTCCTTTTTGGTAGTATATTGCTCGTGAGGCCACGGTTGGCATTGTTTTAATGTTATGTTGCATCGTTGGTTCATGTATATGTTGTTAGGACTATTTTTGGGATTCTCTGGCAGGTTGATAGGTCCAATTACAGGGTAGACTCTGGCAAAAGTTTTGGAAATTTAGGGAGTTAGTCAAAAATTTGGAACTGCGGGTGTGTGTTATAGCAGCTGAGTCACATTGGGTGCAAATAGTGAAATTTTGACCCTCATTTGAGGACGAATGATCCTAAGTGGGGGAGTATATAAGGCCTCATAAAATGTTTACCTAAAACCCCGGGTTTCGTGATGTCTGGGTGGACTTATGCGTTGATAATTGTAGAAATCCTAAGTGGGCCTTTTGGGTTGAACAGTGCATTGGGGAGTTGAAGGAATCGTGTTGTAGACTACGGCATTTCTGCGGTCCACTATGCAACCGCAGAATCACTCTGCAAGCAACAGATCGGCCATAGACTGAAGCAGAAACTTGAGGTAAATTTTAAGGACCATTATGCGGCCGAAAAACCGTTTTGCGGGTTGCAAATTCCATCACATAATCAACATGAGAAAATTCGAAAAGAGGTTCTGCGGTCCATTATGCGACCGCAGAATTGGTCTGCGGACCGTAGACCGGTCGCAGAATGAGGCAGAATTGACCAGTTCCGGAGGGAAATTGTGCGGTCTATTTTACGGACTGCAGAAGCATTATGCGGTTGCATATGCCACCGCATATTTGCGTCGGGGCTTCAATTTTTCTAATTTTTGACCCCGGCCCTATTTTGATATATTGAAGTAGAGGGACTCTTTTGAAGCAAAAATCTTATATTTTAGAGAGTATTGACAGTGTTCTAGAGAAAGGGGGAACCCTAGGCTAATTGTTCATCAATCCTTGCTCAAGACTTGGAGAATTCACAAGGAAAACTTACAAGGTCTTCATCCAAGAGGTAAGGTTCAAACCCTAGTCTTTAATTTCGAGTTTGGGTATAAGATGGGTAATTTGGGAGCATAATTTTTGAGTATGGGAGTTGTAATTTATGCATGCATATAGCTATGAGGATGGTGGGAAGGAAATTTAACTAGTATGAGTAAACTCCCAAATTTGTGGAGTGAAGAACTTTGTAGTGGAGTGAAGGAAATCTTGTGAAAGAACTTTGTAATCAAATTTGCACACCTAGTGTTTGATAAAATTCTCCAATGAGCTGATACCATGAATATCTTCCTAATTTTTTTTCAATTTTGCTATGTCTCTAAATACATCAAAGTTCCTAGGATTTTCGAAACCGTGTTGTGAATTAAGGGAAGCTCAAAGCTATGTATGAAGGGTAAACCCTTTTTTCTGGTATTGGAATTCCAGTGTTATTACAAAACTCCATCGTGTAAAGTTCGTACATGGAATGCTATTGATGAGGAGTATTCAAACTAGTAGAATTCATGCCCGATTGACATAATGTGCTAGAACCCTCGTGTGTTAATGATTCTCTTTTTTGACTTAATCATGTTATACCTCTTTGGGAAGAAGATCTTGTATGAAATCAATGTGATTAAACTAGTTGTAATTTATGCATTCATGTAGCTAGAGTTTCTGGTATTGTGATTGCACCTCCACCCGCATACACTGGGGTGAGGCGGAAAGGTCGCTCTGTGTAAAGGTAGTTGTAGAGGATTCCCGACTTTAAATTTATAAGTGTTATTGGAAGTTCTTAATAAATCTGATTTGACTTTTATGGCTACATAAGCCCTATGATTGTTAAAATGATTCATCATATTCATGTATTTTCAAGTCCTTGAATAGGTGTTTTGGTTTTCATACTAGTAATATTCGACATGTACTAATGTCTCTTTTGCTGGGGGTGTTGCATCTTTAATAGATGCTGGTGGTTCCACAGCGGGAGGCATTAACCAATGATAGCAGTACACTTTTTCCTAGCTGACTTGGTGAGCCCTATTTCATTCCGAGGTTGTGCATCTTTTGTTCCGTGTGTATTATGTTTTGAGGTATAGCCGGAGCCTTGTTGCCGGCACCATCATTGTACTCTCTTATATCTATTAGAGGCTCCATTGACATAGTGTGGGTTGTGTATTAGTATGTGAAAGTTAAACTAAAGATGCCGTAATTGTATCTCATGCTTCCACTATAAAACTATGGTTGTGAAGTGTATTGTTTTTTAGACTTATAAATGAAGTAACTAATGGTGATGGAACTAGTGTTGTTCATGAACCCTCGTGGTATTAATAAATGAAGTTTATATTCTCTTTATTTATGAGTGAGTTGGGTAGAAGAAAATCTAGCAGGCTTGCTCGTGACATACCTGCTCGATATTTGCAGGCCTCAGAGTTACCTTCTGTTATTTCCTTTACTATTATTTACCCTATTACCAGACAGTGTCGTATTAGAGATGTTAGCACATTTTGTAGAGCTTATGACTCACTTCCACCTATTTTGGGGATTATGTTATTGATGTTCCATTTATGAGTTATTCTGAGCTTAATCCGTTTATTTTATTATCTTTGTTAAGATATCATTGAATGTTAGGCTTACCTAGTATTAGAGACTAGGTACCACCACAACATCCTAAGGTGGAAAATTGGGGTCGTGACACCCGAGGGCTCGGGTGAGCTTGGGACGTGTTTCAGATTGGTTTGAACTCATTCCAGGTTGCCGGTTGTCACAACCCCAATCTCTATCGTACGATGTCGTGATGGTACCTAGTCTCTAAGACTGAGTAAGCCTAACATACATGGAGAAATAACGTAAATAATAATAGAACTTCAAAATTAAACCAACTAGCTATCATAAAAGAACTCCACAATACAGCTGACAATAACTCCTAAAATCTTGTGAGAGTGAGTCATAAGCTCTACATGAATATACTGAAACATCCCTAATACATCATTTTCTAAGTAAAGAGTAAGCAGTAGAAAAGAATCAAGGACAGATGGTGACTCCGAGGCCTGCAGACACCAAGCAGCTATACCTTGAAGTCTCCAAGAGGTACAGCCAAATCATTGATGTCTAGTCTGATATGTGGTACCTGGATCTGCATAAAAAGATGTGCAGAAGGGTAGTATGACTACACCTACAATGGTACCCAGTAAGTATCAAGTCTAACCTCGATAAAGTAGTGACGAGGCCAGGTCAAGATACCTACTAGGATAAGAAAAATAAGCTGAACAAGTGCAGTACAGTCTAATAAGGGAAACGAGGAAAAATGAGGCTACAACTGGTATCGCAATAAAGGCAACCAAGAAGAAACACATAATAAGAACATCAAGAAAACAATGCGGGCAATTACATGTGAGGGAAATGAAAAATAATAAACAAGAATAACAATTGAGGTACCGCCTCATATTCACTTTTCACAATTTCAATCACAATCTTTCCTTATACCACCGGTGAGCCTTACATTTAGATAGTTTGAAAACATTTTTTCCGAAATAGCTACACGTACTTTAGCCCACCTTATGTCGCCGCGTGGCTTCAAGTAATTCCCTTACTAGCAACACGCACATAAATCCTACCTTATGCCGCCGCATGCACATTAACCACTATCCTTACACCACCGCATGAGCATCAATATCACAACACTTTAACAACTCGCACCACAAGTGCCCATATGACACAACTTGCCTAAAGAATCAACAAAACCTAGTGTTTTCACAACAAATAGCTCATGCCTCAACCACAATGTATACAAGAGCCTCAACAATAGCAAACTGAAAGTGAATAGCTCAAAAAGAATGGTATTTCAACAATTAACAACTTTGCCTCAATGTAATCACGGCTCTTACAACTTCAACACCAATAACTCAACAAGAAGCTATCCTATGAAAACTACAACTTCAAGTAAACAATTCAACAATTAAAGAAGTAACAGACAATAAGGAAGACAATAACTTCAACTAAAGCATATAAGAGCAATTAACAAGTAACAAGTAGAACAGGTATTAACAATGTCAAATAAGTCATGTGAGGATAGTACTATACATGTAAGGGTAGACTAACAATGAAAATATAACATGCTATCACAATTTAATTGAAGGCATAAAAGGAGTCCAAATAGCCTAAATCGGTTAAATATCACATATAGCCTATGTACCCACTCATCACCTTGTGTACACGACTCTCACATATCACAAATAGCACAATCAACCAAATCCTAAGGGGTAGTTCCACCCACACAAAGTTAGGCATGATACTTACCTCAAACAAGCTAACTCAATCTGCTAGTAAGCTTTTTTTGCGAATATACAACTCCGAACGGCTCGAATCTAGCCAAAATAACTTTATACCACAAATACAACCCATAAGAAACTATTTCGGATAATAAAGTTGCAATCTTTAAAGAAAATTAAAAAGTCAACTCAAAAGTCAACCTCGGGCTTGCGTCTCGAAAGCCGACCAAACCTTGCAAAATCCAAACACCCATTCAATAACGAGTCCAACCATACTAAAATTATTCAATTCTGACCTCAAATCATCCTTCGAATCCTCAAATTATAGCTTTGGAAGTTTTCACAAAATTCCCCAATTCTTCCAACTCAAAACACTAATTAAATGATAAAAACAATGATGAATTTATGTATAATAGTAAAATCTGAGTCAAAAAAACTTACCCCGATCAACTCCTTGAAACTTTCTTCCAAAATCGCCCAAAACCGAGATCTCTAACCCAAAAGATGAAAAATGGAAACAAACCCTCGTTCTGCTCCTTTTCTGCCCAGTGATTCTGCTTCAGCGGCTCCGAACCTGCGAAAAGTCCATCGCACGTGCGGCTTTCACTTAAGCTAGGGAAAATCGCTTTTGCAGACCTGGGAACGCATATGCGCTTGACTTCTTGATGAGCGCAAAACATACACTTAAATATGAGCGCTAGTAGAATATAGTTTAGAAAAATATTGTATCCACATGGACTAGATTTAAACAATGTTTTTGTAGCTTCTAGTTTTATTGATATCCAAGATGATCGATAATTTAGATTTTTGTGATTAAAACTAAAATTAACTAAAAGTCTAAACTATTGGCTAATGACAAACGCAACAAGGGTAAGCAAAGAAGATATCAATGGAAGAAAATAGGGGTTGATTGAATAGTTGCAACATACTTGTCTGGGATTTAACTCTAGTCGATACACTTATAAGGTTAAAGTGAGTCTCTCGAATCTCTCAGCCTCACAATATGAACCAAGTTAAGCTCGGTGAAGATATGCAGAAATTCGTAGTAGATTGGTCTTTAGGAGAACCTCTTTTGATTATCCTCCTGACAAGGTCTAAACAATAACTCAACTATCCTCTTTTGATTACTATGAAGAATCAATGAATTCAACCAACAAGATAATGCACAAACATCACAAGTTATGCCTCTTTCGATTACATGAACATGTGAAAATAGATGCAACAATTAAAACACCCAAAACTATCCAATACATAAAAATAGAGTTAATATCCACAAACAATTATCAATACACCAAATCCATAAATCCCTAAAGAGAACTACTCCATAAATATGGAGTAATCCATCACAAATAAGTTTAAGTTAAAGGAAAACATACAACGATCCAACCTCTTGTCCTGAGTGAGGATTGAATGATGAAATACTTGTGCTCTTGCTTCTCCCACTTCTCCTTAGTTTCCTTAGGTCTTAGATGTGTCAAAAGTCCAAAATATACCGTTTATCCATGTATATATACCAAGTAGGATCGGGCCCAAACGAACACACCTTCTCTTACGCGAAATAGAACTCTTTCCGGAGTCTGACGTGCGCGGCCGCGCACCTGGGAGTGTGCTCGCGCATATGGCCGCGCACTTTGGCCTGAACAATGCCTAACTTGCGTGCCCAGTGCGCGCTCGCGCAACTGGGTGGACTCTGAACTTTGCCACTTTCTGACATAAATTTACATAGATGCGTCGCACTAGTGTATTTTTCAACAGTTGATTCTTCCTTGAAAATTTTGACGTCCAGAAATGATCCTCAACCCCCGAACATGATCCTGGCTTATTACTTTGGTCTTTTAATCAGACTTCAAATCTCCAAATAACTTGAATTAGTTCCACAATATTTACATAACTCAGAATCACTCATACAAGGCATAAAACACACAACTAGTGCAAAACACTAACGATTGAAAGCTCAACTCAATTAAAGTGCAGTAAATTAGAGTGTGATAAGCAACTAAAACACGCAATTGTAGCCTACCATCAACACCCCACACTTAAACCATTGCTCGTCCTCGAGCAATCAAACTAAACTTTATATAGACACGACCTCATTACACAACTCGCATAACTCATCATATAAAGAATATTTAAAATAGATTAAGCACAATAGTGTAACATCCTAGCCTCAACATTTGACTCGAAGGTACCATGAATTATTTACAACTCACTCACTTAGTCTAACCTAGAGGTCAACGACATTAACTTCCCTTCATGAATCAAGTGCCCTCACACAACAATAGAGAGTAGTTCCACACACCATAGAAATTAAGAACAATTAGGAACTTGAGATAGAAAGAATTCGCTCACTCTCAAAAACAACATTCATATGCCACAAAAGATGAACCATAGGCTTGCCCGTAGTGTACTACTCTACTAATTCGAGCTCATTCAGTCAAGGATCAAGTAGGACTTTAATTGGTTGTAATGTAGGCTACAAGATGGGTAGGATACATTTGGATATAAGAGTTACTACACCTCCTTAAGTACTTTAATACATACAATTAACCTTTCAAAACCCCACACTTATGTCAAACCATAACTCCACCTTCACATCAATATACATTAACTCCCAACTTCTTAAAGCATAATTACATCAAGAGTTGAAAACTATCAAAGAATATTTTGCACAACAATACAACTATATTTTTATTTCTCTTTCAAGTGGCTCTTACTTTGTTTTAAAACAGTGCACCTTTCTCCTTATTTCATTAGCTCCACTCAAAAGCCAAACCAACCACCCCACACTTCAACTTTTTACAAAGTTCATAATAATTTCAAATGCTCATGAGAGGTACAGGGTTCAAATAGATGGTCAATTCAAACAAATGGGTAAGGCTTGTAATGTAGTTGCCAAAGAAACAAGATTACAGGCTCAAAGGGGTTAACTAAGATACGTAAAAATTAGGTGGATAAAAGCATATAACTGGCTCAACAAAGAAACGCCTATATCACTTCCAAGACTAAACAAGCTACTATTTCGCTTTGCACACACACGGGGCAAGTTCTAGACATCAAATGCAATGCACAGAATAACACAAAAACTCACATCCACATGGCACATAACTCACTCAAGATCGGATTACCAAGACACTCTGGTCAAAGCAAATAAGCAGAGTTAAGATCATACAGTTTATGGTACTTATACAAGAATCAGAAATTGAGCCTAATGTCAAAACTAAAGCACTCACTATTCTCAAGGTATGATAGAGTTACGATATATTGCTTCCAATTCAAATCATAGCACAAGGTTTCCTATTTCTAACAAAAATAAAAACTAACTATACCCGGTTCAAATAAAATCCTTGGAAAAGAACTGTGGTACAAAGAAAAACCAAGGGAGAATTAATACACTAATTACAAAAGCAAATCTTTTTTTTCTTTTGACTTTAATCCCTAAAGAAACCCGTCGAATGATATCCCTCGTCGGGAAAAATCAAAAATTTTAAAATTTTTATGCTTTACCAATTATTTTTCTATCAAACTACTACAACTAACCAAATTAATATACATACAACATACATACAAATATATCCCCCACCCCATACTTTAAGTTGTGGCATGTCCCCATGACACACAATTAAAAAGCCTAAGGAAGAGAAAACTTCCCTGAATCTCTAGTCGGGGTCTGAGTCAAAGTCGGGCTCTATTCTTCGTGCCCGAACTAGTGCACACGTCTACGTAGACAGCTTCTTCTCAGCCTTCCTGGGGTACACCCCACACTTGTCTTTCTCAATCACTAGGACCTTCTCTTTCGAGCTTTTCACTCTCCACTCTAAACTTGCAGTTGGCTTCTCCTTTCTCACCCACATCTCCACATTCATCTCGAAGGTCACCATTTCCTCACCCACTCTAAGCATGAGCTTTCTATCATGTATGTCTAATATTGCTCTGCCCATCGCTAAGAATGGTCTTTGTAAGATAAGGGGGACCTCTTTATTCTTCTCCTCAGGTATTATAGTTGTTTGGTCTACCAGCTGCAAAGATATTGGTGTAGACCTTATTTCTCCAAGCTCATTCTCAAATTTCCTATAAATAGACAAAGGCATTAAATTAATTTAGGCAACAGAATCACATAAAGACTTATCAAAATTAAGAGTGCCTAACGAGCAAGGTATAGTAAAACTCCCTGGATATCCACACTTTTGTGGGAGTTTGTTTTGCAAGATTGCGCTCCAATGCTCTGTGAGTTTGACCACTGATGTCTATTCTATCCTCCTCTTCTTTGTATGGTTCTCCTTCAAGAATTTGGCATAAGCTGGCATTTGTGAGAGAAATTTTGTGAATGGCAAATTTAAATTAACCTGTCTCACCATATCTAGAAATCTCTCAAACTGTTTGTCCAGCTTTTCTCTATATAGCATTTGGGGAAAAGGTAGAGCAGGCATGTGCTCGCTCTCATTAGATTTCTCCCTTATTGAAGTTTCCTTCTTCTTTTTCTCAGCTCCCTTCTTGCCTTTCTTCTTCTTATCAACTTCATTTTTCAGCTGCCCCCCAGTTTCTTTTTCAAGCACAATCTCTTTTTGGATTGGAGTGGGATCTTTCAACACTTGCCCGCTTCTCAAGGTCACAACATTTACTGTTCCTTTGTGATTTCATTCGGTGTCAGCTGGTAGAGTACTTGGGATTCTCTCAGACAATACAATTGCAATTTGTCCCACTTGCTTCTCCAAATTTCGCAAACCAGTGCCAAGTTCTTTGATAGCTGAACCATGAGCATATAATCTCTCATTTGTCTTGATAATAAAGGACTTTATTAGATCTTCTAGCCTTGGTTGATTCACAAAACCAGGAGCTCATTATCCTTGAAATCTAGGATTGTTTTGTTTCCATGCATTTGCAGTACCCCTAGGTAAACTCCAAAAAAAAACGGGCTGCTTCTGACCCATTACATTGAAGTTATAATTCACGACAACATTAACTTCCTCGATTGAGGCTTGACACTCATGATTAGGGTGCGCTCTTCCACATATATCACACGCTACATAGGGCTCGCTGTGTATTGAGGCTAGGTCAGCTTCCTTATTTTCTTGGCCATGGCATCAAGTTGTACCTGCATAGATGTGTTAGTGTCAACTTGGTGAACACCAATTGATCTTCTTCTTTCAGCAATTTTAGAGGGCCAGTGATTTGCACCCTCAGATAACTCATCTAGAATTGTGACTATCTCCTCTGGAGTCTTTTTTATCAACGGGCCTCCAGTTGCATTACTCAATGTTCTTCGTGAGGCTGGTGTCAATCCATCCCAAAAGTCCTGGAGTTGCATCCAGAGTGCAATTCTGCTATGTTGACACTTTTGCATTATCTCCTTAAACCTCTCCCAGGCTTCAAACATAGTTTCAGTCTCGTTCTGGCAAAAGTTATGAATTTCTCTTCTAAACTTGCCCGTCTTAGCTGATGAGAAATATTTGTCAAGAAATGTTTTGGTCATCTCATCCCATGTTTTAATCGATCCATTAGGAAAACTGCGAAGCCAGTTCTTTGCATCATCTTTGAGAGTGAAGGGGAATGCCCTTAAGTAAACTGCATCTTGTGACACACTGTTATATTGAAATGAGTTCATAATCTCTTCGAAGTCCATTAGATGACTGTTTGGGTCTTCATTCATCTTTCCTCTGAAGACATAGCTGTTTTGAAGGGTTTGAAGCAACCCCTGCCTCAACTCAAAATTATTAGCTGCAACTGGAGGTGGTCTCACACTTGATAAGCCTTGGCTGTAGACCGGTCTAGCAAAATCACCCAGTGGTCACCCAACACCGGGAGCTATATTTCTGAATTGGTCTGCACCCAAAGGTAGATCCTGAGCAACTCTTCGAGCCCTCCCCTCTTCATAGACAAGTTGTGCATTTCGAAGACCTGTCTCCTCGGCATCTCGTGCAAGTTTTTCTCTTTGCTGGGCTACCTCTCTTGAAGACAAATCAACATTATCCTGCCATAACTTCCTTGGTTGAGGATTGCCCAACCTTCTCTGTATTCTCGGGGAGATTTATTTCCTTCCTCAACTGTTGCAGTTGTTTCTCGATTTCTGGTTCGTATGGGGGCACTTAATTCCCAGAGGATCGAGTCATGCACCAATCTAACATGTAGCCTGCGCACAATCAAGTAACACCAAACGTAAAAAGAGAAAAAATAAAAAATAAAAAAAGAATAATTCCTGAATTAGCACCACAAACTATTTCAAACACTATTAATTGCCAATCCCCGGCAACGACGCCAAAATTGACGAGCGCAAAACCCATACTTAAATATGCTCGCTAGTCGAATATAGAATAGAAAAATATCGTATCCACAGGGATTGGATTTAAACGGTGTTTTTATAGCTTATAGTTTTATTGCTATCCAAGATGATCCACAATTTAGATTTGTGTGATTAAAACTAAAATTAACTAAAAATATAAACTATTAGCTAATGTCAAACGCAACAAGAGTAAGTAAAGAAGATATCAATGGGAGAAAATAGGGGTTGATTGGATAGGTGCAAGATATTTGTCTAGGATTTAACTCTATTCGATTCACTTATAAGGTTCAAATGAGTTTCTCAAATTCACTCAATTATTAGTTCAAACGTTCAGTGGAACTCCTCTCTCGATTAAGTCTCAACCTCACAATATGAACAAAGTTAAGCTCGGTGAAGATATGCAGGAATTCGTAGTGGATTGGTCTTTAGGAGGACCTCTTTCGATTATCCTACTAACAAGGTCTAAACAATAATTCAACTAGCCTCTTTCGATTACTATAAAGAATCAATGAATTCTACCAACAAGATAATGCACAAACATCACAAGTTATGCCTCTTTCGATTACATGAACATTTGAAAATAGATGCAACAATTAAAACACCCAAAATGATCCAATACATAAAAAATAGAGTTAATATCCACAAACAATTATCAATACACCAAATCCATAAATCCCTAAAGAGATATACTCCATAAATATGGAGTAATCCATCACAAATAAGTTTAAGTTAAAGGAAAACATACAATGATCCAACCTCTTATCTTGAGTGAGGATTGAATAATGAAATCCATGTGCTCTTGCTTCTCCCACTTCTCCTTAGTTTCCTTAGGTCTTAGATGTGTCAAAAGTCCCACAAATACCATTTATCCATGTATATATACCAAGTAGGGTCGGGCCCAAATGAACACACCTTCTCTTACACGAAATAGGACTCTTTCCAGAGTCTGACATGCGCGGCCGCGCACCTGGGAGTGTGCTCGTGCATATGGCCGCACACTTTGGCCTGAACACTGCCTAACTTGCACGCTCGCGCACCTGGGTGGCCTCTGAACTTTGCCAATTTCTGACATAAATTTACACAGATGCATCGCACTAGTGTATTTTTCAGCAGTTGATTCTTCCTTGAATTTTGACGTCCAGTAGTGATCCTCAGCCCCCGAATACGATTCCGGCTTATTACTTTGGACTTTTACTCAGACTTCAAAACTCCAAATAACTCAAATTAGTTCCACAATATCTACATAACTCAGAATCACTACTACAACGCATAACACACACAATTAGTGCAAAACACTAACGATTGAAAGCTCAACTCAATTAAAGTGCAGTAAATTAGAGTGCGATAAGCAACTAAAACATACAATTATAGCCTACCATCACTTCTGGGGAGGAAGTCGCTTCTGCGGAAAAAGGATCACACCTGCGGTAACAGCTCACCTGGCCCAAACTTGCATCTGCAGATCACAGGCTGCTTCTGCGGTGCCGCACCTGCGGCCCAAAATGCGTAGGTGCGATTGCACCAGATCCTCAGCTGGGAAGAATATCTCCCAAGTCCAAAATGGTTCTGGATTCAATCTGAATCACATCCGGGGCACCCCAGGACCTCGTCCAAACATACCATCAAGTTCCAAAACACATAATGAACCTACTCGAGGCCTAAAATCATATCAAATAACATCAATTCTACAAATTGAAACCACGAACATTCAATTTCCAAAACTAACACCGATACATATCAAACCAACTCTAATTGACCTCAAATTTTGCACAAGAGTCATAAATGACACAACGGACCTATTCCAACTTTCGAAATCGAAATCCAACCCCGATATCAATAAAGTCAACTCTCGGTCAAACTTCTCAACCTTCCAACCTTTCAACTTTCTAACCTTCGCCAATTCAAGCCAAAACGACCTACGGACATCCAAATCAAAATTCGAACGCCCTCCTAAGTCCAAAATTACCATACGAAGCTATCGGAATCGTCAAAACTCCATTCGAGAGTCGTCTACACAAAATTCAAACTCCAGTCAACTCTTTTAACTTAAGCTTCCAACTTTGGGACTAAGTGTCCCAATTCACTCCGGAACTCACCCGAAACCAACCCAACCACCCTGGCAAGTCACATATCCATAATACAACATAGAGGAGGCAATAAATAGGAGAACAGGGCTAAAATATTCAAAATGACCAGCCGGGTCGTTACATCCTCCCATTTTTAAAGCAAACGTTCATCCTCGAAAGAGTATAGAGACATACCTGAAGTGGTGAAAAGATGAGGATAATGGCTATGCATACCATGCTCCGTCTCCTAAGTCGCCTCCTCGACTAGTTGATCCCTCCATTGAACCTTCACTGAAGTAATGTTCTTTGACCCCAACTTCCAGACCTACCTGTCCAAGATGGCCATCGGCTCCTTAATATAAGACAAATCCTTGTCCAATAAAATTGAGCTGAAATCTAAAACATGGGACGGATCACTGTGATACTTCCGATACATGAAAACATGGAACACCGGGTGAACTGTAGACAAGCTAGGTGGCTATGAAAGCTTGTAGGCCACATCTCCTACTCTCTGAAGGATCTCAAAAGGGCTGATATACCTAGGGCTTAACTTTCCCTTCTTCCCGAACCTCATCACACCCTTCATGGGTGAAACTCGGAGCGAAACCCTTTCACCAACCATGAATGCTACATCACAGACCTTCCGATCAGCATAACTCTTATGTCTAGCTATGTTATACGAATTTGATCCTGGATTAACTTGACTTCTCCAAGGCATCTCGAACCAAATATGTGCCCAATAATCTAGCTTCACCCGCTAAAACCAACCAACTGGAGAATGACATTGCCTCCCATATAAGCCATAAGGAGCCATCTGAATACTTGATTAGAAGCTGTTGTTGTAGGCAAACACTGCAGACGACAAGAACTGATCCCAAGAACCCCCGAAATCCATAACACATGCACGAAGCATGCCCTCTAAGATCTGAATGGTTCGCTCGGACTGTCCGTCCATCTGGGGGTGAAATGTTGTACTCTACTCAACCTGTGTGCCTAACTCATGCTATACGGCCCTCCAGAAGTGCAATGTAAATTGTGTGCCCCGATCAGAGATGATGGATACCAGCATGCCATAAAGTCGAACAATCTCGCAGATATAGATCTAAGCTAGCTGCTCTGAAGAATAGGTATTCACCACCGGAATGAAATGAGCCGGCTCGGTCAGCCTATCCATAATCAGCCATACAACATCAAATTTCTTATAAGTCCGTGGGAGCCCAACAATGAAGACCATGGCAACATGCTCCCATTTCCACTCGGGAATCTCAAGTCTCTGAATCAATCCTCCTGGCCTCTAGTGCTCATACTTCACCTGCTGAAAATTTAGGCACAGAGTTACATACTCCACTATGTCCTTCTTCATTCTCCTCTACCAATAGTGTTGCCTCAAATCCTGATACATCTTAGTGGCACCCGAATGAATGGAGTACCGCAAACTGTGGGCCTCCTGAAGTATCAACTCACATAACCCATCCATATTGGGCATACACAATCGGCCCTACATCCGCAATACACCTTTATCTGTGATAGAAACCTCCTTGGCATCGTCGTGTTGTACTGTGTCCTTAAGGACAAGCAAATGGGGGTCGTCATACTGATGCTCTTTGATGCCCTCGTATAAAAAAGGCCGAGAAGCCACACAAGCAAGAACTCGACTGGGCTCCAAAACATCCAATCTAACAAACTGATTCTCCAAGGCCTGAACATCAATGGCTAGTGGCCTCTCTGATGCTGGTAGATATGCTAAACTACCCATACTCTCCGCCTTTTGACACAAGGCATCGGCCACCATATTGGCCTTACCGGGATGATATAGAATAGTGATATCATAGTCTTAAAGCAACTCTAACCACCTTCGTTTCCGCAAATTAAGATCTTTCTATTTGAACAGATGTTGGAGACTCCGTTGATCGGTATAGACCTCACATGGGACACTGTACAAATAGTGCCGCCAAATCTTCAAGGCATGAACCACAGCTCCCAATTCCAAGCCGTGGACTGGATAATGCTTCTCATGAACCTTTAACTACCGAGATGCATAGGCAATCACCCTACCATCCTACATCAACACCGTGCCAAGGACAACATGTGACGCATCACAATGCACAGTATAAGACCCCGAACCCGTAGGTAACACTAACATTGGGGCTTTAGTCAGAGAAGTATTGAGCTTTTGAAAGCTCACCTCACACTCCTCGGTCCATCTGAAAGGAGAAAGTGAAGCAATGGATGAGAAACCCTCTACGAAAAGGCGATAATATCCAACCTACCAAAGAAAACTCTAGATCTCAGTAGCTGAAGACGGTCTGGGCCAACTCTGAACTGCTTCTATCTTCTTCGGATCTACCTTGATCCCCTCACTAGACACCACATGACCCAATATCGCCACCGAATCAAGCCAGAATTCACACTTTGAGAATTGTGCATACAACTTCATTTCTCTCAAGGTCTGGAGCACAATCCTCAAATGCAGCTCATGATCCTCCTAGCTACGGGAGTATACCAAGATGTTGTTAATAAACACAATGATTAAAGAATCGAGATATGGATGTAATACGCTATTCATCAGGTTCATAAATCCTGTGGAGCATTGGTCAGCCCAAATGACATCACGAGGAACTCGTAGTGACCATACCGAGTACTAAAAGCAGTCCTCAGAATATCCAGATCCCGAATCTTCAGCTGATGATACCCTGACCGCAAATCAATCTTTGAGAACACTCTGGCACCCTGTAGCTGATCAAATAAGTCATCAATGCGCTGTAATGGGTACATACATTTGATAAAACACCAAAATAATGTAACACTTCCTAAAATAGTAAAGAAAAACGACTACAGTAACTTCAGATATTCAAAATTGACCTAATTTTGTGAAACTCGTCTATTTATACATGGCCAAAAATTGCAGACAAAAATGCCCCTCAGGAGGTTCTGCGGCCGCAATTCCATGTGCAATTCGCATATTTCTTCAGCTGGCAGGAAGTGGAGTTCTACGGCCACATATTTCTAAACTGCAGTCGTGAGGCAATCTTCTGTGGCCGCATATTTCTGGATTGCGGCCGCAAGGCAGTATTCAGCGTCTGCACAATTCTTGTGCGGACCGCAATTTAGAAAGGCTCCTGGACTTGGCCTTTTAGCATACTCTCTGATCTTTGACTCTTAGCCTAGTTTTGTAGCCGCACATTGCTGAAAGTTCTATTAGATTTTTCTTCTTTGTTTGCGGCTGCAGATGGAATTCTTCTGGCCGCAATTTCTTTTGTGGCCGGAGAATTTCTTCTGCGGACCGCTCATTTTTTAGTCGGATTTCATCTCGGGAGACCAAACTTCCAGTATTCTTGTAATTTTGCACATTTTCATTAATTTCGGAAACACAATTCAATATTTTCAGACTAGAACAAAAGCTAAAAGGTGCTAATAAGCAGTCAAAATCCCCACTTATCCGGGCACTCAGCTTGATGCTTATGCAAGTTCGTCCTTGTACAAAGAAAAGATGAAGTATCTTCATGACAAATACATTTGGAACAAAGAGTTCAAGGAGGGAGATCTTGTATTGTTGTTTAACTCAAGGTTGAGGAGTGGTCCTCTCAATGAAAAAAAAAGAAACATGGGTTGCCTCCCAATAAGCGCTTGATTTAATGTCACGACACGATGCAAAATACCATTAATTGAAATGAATGACCACCACGACGTGGCTATCTCCAACTTTTCCCAAGTAGCGCTTCACCCGCTGACCATTGACTCAGAATAATTCATTATTTTTATTCTTCAAGTCCAATGCACCAAAAGGTGTCACACCCACAATTTCAAAAGGACCACTCCTTAACCTTGAGTTAAACAACAATACAAGATCGCCCTTCTTGAACTCTTTGTTCTAAATGTATTTTTCATGAAGATACTTCATCTTTTCTTTGTACAAGGACGAACTTGCATAAACATCAAGCTGAGTGCCCTGATAAGTGGGGATTTTGACAACTTATTAGCACCTTTTAGCTTTTGTTTTAGTCCGAAAGTATTGATTTGTGTTCCTAAAATAAATGAAATTTTGCAAAATTGCAGGAATACTGGAAGTTTGGTCTCCCGAGATGAAATCCGACTCAAAAAAGAGTGTTGCGAAGCACAAGGCAATAAAGCGCGTAGAAGCACAAATGTGCGGTCCGCAAGAGGAATTATGCGGCCGCAGAAAAAATTGTGGACCCCAGAATTCCATCTGCGGTTGCAAACCAAGAAGAAAAATCTAACATAACTTTTAGCAATGTGCGGCCGCAGAACTGGGCTAAGAGTCAAAGATCAGAGAGTATGCAAAAAGACCAAGTCTAGGAGCCTTTGTGAATTGCAGACCGCACAAGAATTGTGCAGCCACAGAAGACTGCCTCACGGCCGCAATCCAGAAATGCGCAGCCGCAGAAAATTGCCTTGCGACCGCAGTTCAGAAATGTGCGATCGCAGAACTCCACTTCCTGCCAACTAAAGAACTCTCCCACCACACATGGAATTGTGCGGCCGCAGAACCTCCCCAGGGGCATTTTTGTCCGCAATTTTTGACACTGTCTAAATAGACGAGTTTCACAAAATTAGGTCACGTTTGAACATCTGAAGTTGCTGTATCAGTTTTTCTTTACTATTTTAGGAAGTGTTACATTATTTTGGTGTTTTAACATTAGATTTCATCATTTTAATCTTCCATAATGAGTTTAATTAGCTTTTCTTCTCTATTTTCTACAATTTCCATTTTGAGTAGCTAGACTTTTACTGGGGTTGTGACCCAACCCTAGTGTGTAAACCTTATGGGTGTCTAATTTAGTGCTTGTTTATGATTGGGTGTTGATTATTTAGCTTAGTTCATGCTTCAATTTTAGAATTAATGGTTGCAAACATTGATTCATGTTTATATGACTTAGTCTCTACTTGAGAAAAGGGACCTAGTCTATGCTAACTTAGCTAACAAGGAATTGGGTTAATTGAGAGATTGATTAACCTAATTAAAGGTTTCAAATTAGAGATAGTAATAAACCGACTTGAGTTCTTATCAACTATTTTGGTTGATACCCATTTGGAGTTGAGAAAGCTAAATTGGGCAAAATCACTCTCTGACCGAGAGGTATTGAGTGGGTAACATAGAGTTAAGAGCTATAAGACTCCCCAATCAACAAAACAAGCATTAACATCTTTAACCCATTAGGCAAACACCTAGGTTATGGCCATAGTCCAAGGCCTTTAATCCAATTGGAAAAACCTCAAAACATTTATTTATAATCTATTTTCTTTATCTTGCATTCATTAGAGTAAAAATAGAAATAGAAAACAAAACCTTATTTTGGAAGTGCAATCTTAGATAACCCATTTGCTTGCTTCAAATGTATACTCCTAACTCCCATCATAACTCCTAGTGGATTCGACCCCGACTCCTAGTTGGGTAATTATTATTGCATACGACCGTGTCATATCTTTTATTGAGGTGTGTTGTGGACGTGATCATGCCCGGCAACAAGTCAATACCAAAATCGATATCTCTATCGGGTTGCATGCTCAGAAGATCTGCTAGTAATACATCTGGGAAGTCTCTCACTATCGGAACTGACTCAACGGTAGGAGTATGAGCACTGACATCTCTCACAAAGGCTAGATATGCATCACACCCCTTCTCAACCATCTGATGTGCCTTAAGGAAGGACACAACCCTGCTAGGAATATAATCCAATGTACCCTTCCACTCTAACCGTGACAAACCTGGCATAGCCAGCATCACAGTTTTGGCATGACAATCCAGAATAGCATGATAGGGCGACAACCAGTCCATTCCAAAGATAACATCAAAATCTACCATACTGAGCAAAAATAGATCAACTCTGGTCTCAAAACCACCAGTAACAACTAAACACGACCGATACACACGGTCTACCATAATAAAATCTCCCACATGCATAGACACATACATAGGAGAATTCAAAGAATCACGATATATACCCAAACACGGAGCAAAGTAAGATGATATATATGAGTAAGTGGAGCCTGGATCAAATAAGACTGATGTATCTCTATGACAAACCGGAACAATACCTGTGACAAATGTGTCTGATGCAACAGCCTCCATCCTACCTAGAAAAGCATAGCATCTGGCCTAGACTCCCCCTCTAGGGCAACCCCTACCCGCCTGACCTCCACCCCTAGTTGGATGTGCAAGTGGAGCGGCAACTGGAGTAGCAACCACGACCTGAGAAATCTATGGCCCTGTGGAATACGTGGAGCCTGGGTAGTCTGTGGAGGTGCACCCCTCCTGAGTCCGGGGCAGTCCCTCACCATATAACAGGTATCACCATATTTAAAGCAAGCTCTCGGTGGGTATGGATGCTGAAACTGGCTTGGGCCTGGTCGGTTGGTCTCACCACTAAAAGCATTTCGTGCAGGAGGTGCACTAGATAGTGGCGATGCATAATAGTCAACCTGAGACCTAGAAGTCGCTGGAGCACTACTAGAAGCTGGAAGCACTGAATGAACTGGACAGCTCACATAGCCCCTGCCATGATGGGCTGTAGCTGCAGCGTGGTCACCACTAAATCCTCCAGTATGTCGAGATCTTTTGGCCTCCCTGTCCTTTCTCTCATGGCCCCGCATACCCTTCTATCTCTGCGTGATCTCTACCATCTGTGATATGAAGTATTTGTCTCCAACTCTCGATCCATGCTGAATCTAATACCACAGTTGATCCCCTCGATAAACTGACAAACTCGCTCTCTGACTGTAGAAACATAAACCAAACACCCCGGAAAGTCACATAATCATAATGTAGAATAGAGGAAGCAATAAATAGGGGATCGGGGCTTAAACACTTAAAACGACCAGCCGGGGCGTTACACCTATTTTGGGGACAGAGCATGTCATGGTAGAGGCTTTGTTAGTCAGCATGTTCAGTCTGCACTTTAGGTTTCATGTGGTGCTCCAGTTATCCACGGATCCCAGAGTACCCGTTACCGCACAGTTTCCATAGCCATATCAGTAGAGAGGTTACTTTGAGTATGGGGATAGCAGGCACATGGTGAGAGATTGTCCCAAACTCCGAGCGCTAGTTAGCGCTACACATGCACAGTTAGCTAGAGATGAGGGGACAGGCGAGTAGAGGGCAACCTAGAGGGGGAGGCCCGACCCATTGTTATGATTTACTTGTAGTCTTGAGGCCACTGCACCAGTTGATGTCATTATAAGTATGGTTTTAGTTGGTTATGAAGATGCATCAATTTTATTTTGATCCAGCCCTATTTATTGGTGTGAGTCATCTTACCTTGATTCATATATGATTATGTTTTGTGGTTCTTGTGCTCTGTTTGAGTCTCTGCACTCGTTAGGGGATCCTATTGTGATAGCCCGTGTCTATCATTATGGTTTCATCATCATGGAAGGTTATGAGGCTAGGTTGGGCTTTATTTACTTAATACAATAGGTTTTGATGTAATTTCTAGATGGTTTGTCCACGACTTGTGATTTAGGTGCTTTACAGATATGGGAAGTTAGTTATGTGTCGTGATTTTGTTCTACAGGATTGAGTCAGTAGAAGGTTTTTAGCTGTCGGGATGTTTATCTTACTTGTGATTCTGACTGGAGGATGGGAACCTTGTGTTCATTGTGGATAGGTGTGTCTGGACCAGGCTATGTGCCACAGTGGGATTATGTTAGGGTAAGATTCGTTGTGGTTGTTGCGTATGTATTGCTTCTTCCTTGTGGGATTGATTCGTAGTGTGGTACAGATGGGGAGTTATACATATTTGACTTGTTTGGTTGTTCTCTCGAGTGCTTCTCTTTCCATATTCAGTCATATTTTTCAGTTGTGCTTGTTGGGTTTAGATTGCGATGTATGTGCCCATGTGGCGTTTGGTGTGGCTTGTTGGTTGGATGAATAGTTATAAGTTTCACACTTTTCTTACATCATTATCAATGTTGTGATGGTTTGGAACTAGGTTCTAGTTGATATGAGGCTATTTACTAGTACCGAGTTTGGTAATGGGCAGCTATTGTGGTTAGAGTTATTGTTATGAGCATATGGGTGATGCGTTACGGCGTGTGGTTATACCTTGTGGATGTAGGCATGAGTTGTTGTAGCTGATTGAGGTTGATACATTATGTTTATGTGAGAATCGGGTCATTGGTGGATGTTGAAATTTGGTTTTAAGGCTTATCGGCATAAGTGGAAGGAATAATCTTCGAATGAGATGGTGTTGTCGGGCTTATGTGGGTTGGGGTGACGTGGGATCACACGTGTGTATGTGTATGGTCAGTTTATACAGTGATTTGATGGCATTAATGACTCTTGGCACATTCGAGGACGAACGTTTGTTTATGAGGGGGAAGAATATAACGACCCGACCAGTTGTTTTGAGATTTAGCGTCTTGTTTAGTGGTTTGAGATCTTGAGTTGCTTCATTTTGTGTATTATGATATGCGTGAATTGTCAGTTTCAATTTTTGAGCAATTTAGGATTTATTTGGAAGAAGAGTTAATGAAGTTTGACTTTTTGCATATTTGATCTCGGATCAGAGTTTTGATGGTTCCGTTAGGTTCATATTGTAATTTTGGAATTGGGCGTATGCTCGGAATTGAATTCGGAGGTCCCTAGGTTGATTTGGCATGTTTTGCCAAAAATTGGTAATATGAAGATTTAAAAATTTCTTAGGTTTGACCATGATTTGACTTATTGTCTACCGGGTTCGGATTTTGTTTTTGGGACTTGGAATAGGTCAGTGTCGTCATTTGTAACTTGTCTGCAAAATTTGGTGTTATTCCGAGTTAGTTTGATAGGAATCGGACGTGTGGTTGTGTTTCTAGCAATTCTTAAAGTTCATTGTAATTTTCATGTGTTTTGGTGTCTGATTTGGGGTTTCGGATGTTATTTTAACGTTTTGATCACGAGCGAGTTCGTATGATATTTATGAACTTGTGTGGATGTTTGGTGTGGAGCCCCGAGGGCTCGGGTGAGTTTTGGACGTATTTCGGGTTGGTTTGAACGCATTCCATGTTGTAGGTGTGTTGGTGCTCCAGTTATCGCAATTGCGAGCACCAACATCACAATTGAAAAGAGGGCAGGGGAGATTCAGATGTCGCAAATGCGACGCCCTTATCACATTTGTGAACCCAGTATAGAGTTGGGTCTGGTCAGATTTGTGAAAAATGGGTCGCTTTTGCGAAGTAGGTTGCCATCGTAATTGCGACATATGTGTGGGCTGTCAGGGTTCTCTTTTGCGATCCCTACTCCGCAATTGTGAGGGTTCGTAATTGTTGATACCCAATTTTGCCCTCATATTTTATAAATATAATATATACTTTCACAATATCTTTTTTCATCATCGCTAATTTACAAGAGTGATATAAATGTTTTCTATAATTTTCCATAATTTTTAAAGCTTTAAATTTGATTTTTCTTGCATTTAAATTGTTCAAATATTTATTAATTATCATTTCAAATTATGTTTATGAGTTTATGATGACTTAATCATCCAAATTTATTATTTTACCCACATATATGTTTTAAAACATTTTTACTTCATTTCATATAATTACATTTGTATTTTTGAGCTATTTACATAATTTTACTCTCTCTCTCTATATATATATATATATATATATATATATATATATATATATATATATATATATATATATATATATATAACTACATTATTTACATTGTTTATACTAAAATAGCATTTTTCTTTATATTTTTATAATGTTAAGCTATTATTTCCCAGCATTTTACTGCATAAATAATATTTTTATTATTTATTAATCACATTTTAAAAATTATTTTAAACAATTTTTGCATATTTAATTTCACAACCCAATCCTAAGCCAATTTTCGGACCAAAAGCTGGCCCAAAACCAAGTGACCCCTTTAATTATAACCCGGTCGGGACCCGTTCTTCTACCCGCCCTGCTTCTCGTATAATCCTGGTCGTTGATCTCAAATGCTCAACGGCCCATAGCCATCCCCCCGTTTTAATTACCCTCGCCCCAAACCCTAACGCCCATTATTCCGAGACAGCCGCCCCCAAATCCTCTCATCCTCTCCTCTTCCCTGAGAAACCCTAACAGCCGCCCCACCCAAATCCTAAGACTATACCCAAGACGATATGAAGATCTTTCATATTTTCCTTCCTTTTTCGATACCCACAATGTTTTTTCCCGTTTCTTTGGTGTTGTTCGTTTCTCACTGAGTTATTTAAGGAAGTCGATATTTGAGAGGTCCGTTCGGCTTTGATTCTGTATAATCACCATGTTATTGACTTTATACACTCAATAACTAGGTTACATGGGTCCGATTCATCAAGCTCACCGTCAAATTTTGACTCCTTGTCAAATTTGGGTTCTCCATTTTCTCCTAAATTAATGCGGAATTGATTTTGCATGCTTCTTTTTCCTTATTTGTGTTTGATTAACTATGTTTCCTTTTTGTTCGTTCAATTTTTACTACTATATAAACCCCCTTCCCCCGCTTCCCCTCTAGGTCTTAACGACTAATGCAACGATTACCACTTAAAACTACTACTATTACTCTCTCACTCTAACTCACTCTCTTGTTCTTTATTTTGAGACATTGGCTGGCTAAAATCCAAGACGATCGGAATTTGATTGTTGCCCTTTCTCAGTGCGAGCACTGCCCGGTGTTCACTTGAAACCCTTGGGAACTCTGACGCATTGGGATTTCGGGGTTCTGCTACTCTTTTTTCTATTGACAATTGGAGTATTACTGGGATTGTTTCTTCTTATTTGTTTGTTTGTTCATCTACAACTGGTAAGTGTCTTTGGCCCTAGAAATTTCACTGTCTTTTGTTTATCTTCATGGTCTGTACATCTATACCACTTTAACTTTTGTGAACCAATATGCTACTATATTGCCCTGCTATTGCATGGCTCTGAAATTTTCTGGCTTCTGAACTTACCTAATTTCTACCTCCGATGTATGCCTATTGTATGTGTTCAGCAAGAATGATTCTCACTACCTCGAGCATGTTTAACCTAGTGTGTTTTTATGTGTCTGAATGTTTATACTTGTTGCTCGTCCTAAGATGATCTCCCTGCCTTATTCTGCATTCTTGTGATAGACTAATTCATGTGTTCTAATTCCCGTTGGATCACTCATGTGTAACTTAATACTCTACTAAAGTCAATTCTCAACTATGTTAGCCAAAATGTGTTACCCTGCTAATTGTGAACTTTAATGTGTGTTCCATGCCTAGTTTAATCCTATGTTGTTTAGTCCCACCTATGGCTTACAAGGTAAACAATGCAATATAAAGCCTTTTCTCCTGTGAGTAATCTGATAATGTAGTTCTTGAGTTATCCTTGCCTACTATGAGTTCTGGTGTTGTTTAAGCTTTTGTGTTATGACTGTATTTAGCATGTTCAAGTCTCTTCATGCCCAATTAATGTTTGTTTGTAGACCATGTCTACCAACCTATTTGGTTATGCCATTTTTATTAGGTTCTCATGCTATACATCTTCATGTGAGGACCGTACTCTATTGGTTTCCCGTTTATGATTCTACTAAACTCTCGTGTCTGAAGTTCTTTATGCTAATTCTGGACTATGCTTTGCTTTGAAACTTTACTTGAAGTATTCTGTTATCCTATGATGGTCAATCCTGTCACCTTAGCTTCTAAAAATGCAAGCATGAACCTGACTTATGTATGCCCTATGAACATGTCAATATGCTTTAGTGAGAACTGTTGTTAGTTATAGCCTTGAGAATTCAATGTGTAGACTTCAAAAGCTATTTAATTAATCCCGTGTATAGTTTGTTACTCGTATGGTAAGTTTGGCATTGTTGGGTAAGTTATCCCCCTTTCAGTCCTGGTATGGGTCTGTATCTAAGTTTGAGTCATGAAACTAATGCACTATAATGTTTTGGGATGTACCTAGATCTGGGTTTTCTATTTGTGTGAAGAATAAGCTTATTGAAGGCCTCGACGTTGTTGGGTTATTCTCCCTTGGGCTTGCTCTGTTTATTGGGCATGTATTCTTTTTAGTTTGTAATAGTTGAGCATGTATTCTTTATTTTGGGCCTGTAATGATTTGTAAACAAACAATTGGGGAGTTAGTGAAATTGGGGGGAAAGGGTGTACTCTATTCTTACATAAAAGGGTAGAAAGTATGCCTATAGGGTCTAAGTCCTTTATTTGTTTGACATGCTCTATTCATGTACACTGATAGAAAGCATGCCTATAAGAATTTAAGTGCTTCACTTGTTCACATGCTCCACTTCTATACGCTATTAGGTAGCATGCCTATAGGATTCAAACATTATTGGTTATTTGTTCTATTACTATGTGTTTAGATATCATTCCTATAGGATCGCGTTAAGTAATTGAGACTTGCTTCCATTTATACTCATCTAGATACCATGTCTATAGGGTTTCAACTAATAAATCAACTAGTCGCTCTTATTGCTTTTAGCATATTGCTCATCTATATATCATGACCATAGGACCTCAATCAACTAATCAATTACTTTGTTGCTTCACTATATCACCAAACTTAGATGACATGCCTATAGGGATCAAATATTATAAAAATCAATTTCAATTGTCAATCGTTAGAAATCCTGCCTATAGTATATTATTACTCGTCTTAGACAGGATGCCCATAAATCAACGTCATTAATCTTGGGCTTTTGAACAGTCTTATTACCTCACTGCACGAACAATGTAGATGTCATGCCTATTGGTTTGTAATGCCTTTCATCTGCAAATCCGTTATCCTAAAGCTACAATGCTGCCTATACAACGCTGGAAATCAGAATCACCTAGAAACCATGCCTATAGAACTTAACAACTATAATGTTTCTTAATCCTGAAATTGTCTACTGCCTAATCTGTCGTGTGCATTCGTTATTTATGTGTAGGGGTTAACTTGAGCCTTTTATTGCATTTATGTGAAGTCCTATATGTTTTGAATGTGCGCTAGTTTTATCATTTTTGAGTATCCTAAGTAGAGTCTAGAACCACCTAATAATAGGTCAAAATCCTCCTGGACCATAGGCAAGGGAGGGGTAGTGCACACGTAGGACACGACCCAGAATTTAATTAGAGTGCCTTTAAGTAAACAACTTTAACATAGGAATTGGGTAGCAGAAGATGATAGTTTGTGCCTGCTGAATAATATGAGCAACTCCTACCTTAAGGGAGTTGAAATATTATTTTTGTTGCACAGGGTGATCCTTTAGGCTAAAAAACATAGGACCCTGCCCCCCTTCTTTACATGTTTATTGTTCACACTTAGTCATCAAATATACACTAATCAATTTGTACCTTGTAACCTCCAAAGACTTGTATAGTCTGGTTTTTGCCTGATTTCCTTTACAGTTGTTCACAATAGAACCTTTAAATTCATTGTCTTCCTTCACTTATATGATCACTCAGGAAAATTGTAATCCGATAATCCCACATAGTTTAAACTTCGACCGGAAACCACAGTTGTGGACCTCGAATAGTTCCTAACACCTTCTCTTTGAGGTAATTTAAGCCCTTACCCGATCTTTGATGACGGACTAGTTAAATCAGAGTTATTTGCATATAGGTGCCCTAACGCACCTTAAAATTATTAGGTGGTGACTCTCCTCTTTTAATACCCACTTAAAAGAGTTGTCACACGTCGAAACCCACTTTTACGAGAAAATGGGGCACGATAACATGGCGACTCTGCTGGGATTTACAGTTAGGCTCTTACCATGATGAAGCTGACTGATGTGGATTAATGGATTATTTGATAACATGTACATCCCTTCCCTTATTTTCCTTTATTTGTTTAAATTGCTATGACATACACATCTTTTCCCTTATTTTATTTTATTTGTTTAAATTGCTATGACATGCATATTCCCTCCCCTTATTTCCCTTTATTTGCTATGACATGCACATCTTTCCCTCCGTTGCTTTCATCTTGTTTAAAACCACTATATCATGTCTTTCCCGTCCCTATCTCCATATTTGCTTCATTTAATTATGTTCTCGTATGTTTTCATGAGTTAAACTAACTTCTCTCTTTTGTCTTTCCCTTTTCTTTTCTTTCTCTTGTCTATATTATTTACTGTTTTTATGCACTTTCATCATGTAAATATTTGGCAACGTGTTACTTTTTTGCATAAAGCATGCTCCCAACATCATACTCCATTCGTGCTTATTATCAATATAGCGGTGCTTTATGAGTGTTTGCGCTTTCCCTAAAAACACCCTTTTAAACCGGAAAGGCTTATTTGAGTTAGACTAATCGATCAGCGGTGTAGTCGATGTTCCCATGCTTTCCCTATCAAGTTGTCCACTTGAGAGCACCAGTCTAGACCTTTCTAGAAGCCATACTCTAATTTGAAATGTACATGCATCATGCTAAACCTAGTACGGATTGAGACGTCATTGACGCATCAACACACTTAGATGAACCTTGTTCAAAGTCCAACAGAATTTCCATAATCCCAAAGGACACCATCATATTATGTGCATTACTTAGAGAAAACATGTCAACATGCTGATCATTATTTCGTAAATAGTCGAATCTGGAGGGGGAAAGGGCTAACTTTTATTTGTTTGCAGAAAATGAAGCACGAAATTCCCAGGTTCGGTATAGTCCAGAATATCCCGCCTCTGCTAATTGACTGGTGAAATGACCTTACTCCCTATGACAAAAATCATGTGAGAAGGGTATTATGTAACCTGCCATATTAACTGAACATTCAACCAAACAGGGAACTGATCGAGGCTGCTACCATATTATGGGATTAAAAGAAAGTCATTTTTCAATTTGGCAGTATAGAAATGACTCTTCTCCTGGAAGAAATAGGGGGTTTCGCCAAGTTACCATGGGATAGTCCAGGACTATTGGTGCCAGAAAATCGCACTCCACGTGGTTTTATGAAAATGTTAGGTTTTAAGAAGAATGATGAATTGGTCTGTCTAAAGAAATCTTACATCCCCTTTGAATTTCTATATGAGCGTTATGGGCATAGCAAATCATATAGCCTATATCGTGAGGAGCTAGCCATTACCTCTTTGGGATGGGTGCACCGTTGGGTATATATCTTCAGAGTCTGTTTCTTGGGATTGTTGGTCTTTCCAATGCAAGGAGGAAGGATTAATACTCGCTTAGCTATGGTCTCCAGAACCATAATGAAGGGTATCGAGGGGCAGAAGTACACTATCATCCTGATGATCTTAGCTGAGATGTACCGTGATCAGGATCGGTGCAAGCATGGGTTCGGGCACTTCGAGGGTTGTAATCTCTTGCTACAAGTTTGGCTGATGGAACACTTTCAGAGGGGTGATTATCGCCAGGAGCTTCTATGGAGGCCACTGAACGACAACATAGTGAGTCATCATCCAAAGAAAATGGCATTCATCCCAGAAAGTTTTGCAACGCCTGGAAATGCTGTAGGCTGGGTACGTTTCTTCAGCAACCTGACAGACGAGCAAGTTCTTTGGATGTTTGAATGGTTTCTTAGTAGTGAGATCATCATCATGTCCAAAATAACCAACCACTTAGTATTGATCGGGCTGCGAGGCATCTACCCTTACGCTCCTATAAAAGTAATGAGGCAAGCTGGAAGGAAACAGGTCATACCTCGGGTTTATAACATGGTTTAGTATAAATCATATTTCAAATGAGATGTCATCCCATTCAAGTTTGAAGCCTAACACATGTGGAACCAAAAGATCATCATGGAAGGAGAAACGTTTGAGCCAGACAGGTATCACACTAGTCATATGTACTACTATCTCTCATGGTTGGAGGACGACATAGACATGGACGTCAGACCAGGTGTCAATCTGAAAGATAGGATCATATATGAGGTGGCTGAGGTGCAGATAAAGTACAAGAGGCTACAGAAAAGGGTGTTCAAATCTGAATCTTAACATCTAGAACATCATAAGGTGGATATGGAAGCGATCAGAGAATGGAAGGAAATTGCAAATAAGTCGACAGAAAGGTTGGAACATCTGGAACAAGGACTGATGGAGCTAGAGGGGAAGATGAGAAAGGGGCTTTGGTATTGTCAAGGCATGGATCTGGATGAAGGAGGGAAGTTGGCAATGGCATACTTGATATTCGACATGCGCAATTTGGGAAACATGATTGATGGAGTCAAAAGAGCCAAGCATGGAGAAGGTCTTTCAGGGACCAAGTAGAGTGTGAGATAATGTTCTTTACTACTTTCTAGATTAGATTAGATTTCGATATAAGTCCTAATGCCATTAGTGACTTTATAATTATTATATTCGATTTAGTGAAAGATGGATTAGGCTTATTTTCGCATTAATGGAATGAGGCAAAAGTTGGCATGAATCTTCTCTAAGTATATGTGTTGCTTAGGCCTACCTCAAGCACAATGAGGTCCCCAAATTAGGATGTGAATTATTGCGTGACCTTATGTGATACATGCCTAAATATTGCAATACTCTTACTTTTTCTTACTGACTTGGTTACCTTATGTTTTTATTTCTTTTGATTACTCTCATTCCCAAAGGTTGGTTCGTGCATTCTGGCATCATCAGCATACCACACCAGATCCAGAGGTCCTCCACCTCCTTCTCCACCCAGCGACCTAAAAAGTAAAGGAAAAGGCAAAAGGAAGATGGATTATCTTAGTGGTAATCGAAAAGACAATATTACCATAGCAGAGAATGTTGAAACCTCGGATGGAAGAAGTATGCTAGGATAGAATGAGTTGGTCCTACATTTGGAATAGAAAATATTGGAGCGGCAGGGTGAGCTTGAGCAGGTCCGAAATATTGCAAATCTCTCCCTTACTCTAAATGTTCCTGACATCAACCAACAAAACACAACCACTCATAACCAAACACCACCGCAAAACACCCAAAACCAACATCCACCACCCATAGCTCCACAAAATCCTCCTGCAACGCACCAGTATCAGAATCTTGTACCGCCTCAAAACCTTAACCCACCACTAGTGCAAACCCCTCAACAACACCCCTATCACCTGACCCAATATTCACAAACCACCACTTATCACACTCCTCAAAACGCACCACAACTTACCCCTGATCCCCATCAAACTTCAATCAATGATCACATGTATACCCAAGTTTTAGGAACTCATCAAGGCAACCCAATACACGTGAAAACCTTACCCATACCCCGCAACAAACCCTATACATACCTGAGCCAACCGAGAAAGACCTGCTCATTCGAAAAATGGTAGAAGAACTCAAGAAAATAATAGGGAAAGTCTAGAGTGTTGAAGTTGGGAAGGGTGTTGAAGGTTTGAATTACGAAGATTTGTGTATCCAGCTAGATGTAGAACTACCGGAGGGTTACAAACCTCCCAAGTTTGAGATGTTTGATGCCACTGGTGATCCTAAGATGCATTTGAGAACCTACTGTGACAAGCTTGTGGGAGTGGGTAAGAATGAGCAAATTTGCATTAAACTGTTTATGCGAAGTCTTACAGGAAATGCATTATCTTAGTATATTAGCCAAAATCCGAAAAAGTGGGCGAATTGGGTGAGCATGGCATCGGATTTCATGGACAGATTCAGGTTCAATACAGAGAACGCGCCTGACGTTTTCTATATACAAAACCTCAAGAAGAAGCCTACAAAAACCTTCTATGAGTATGCTATTCATTGGAGATCAGAGGCCGCCAAGGTGAGGCTTCGACTTGAAGAAGAACAAATGAACAAGTTCTTTGTTAGAGCTCAAGGTCCGCAGTATTATGAAAGGTTGATGGTTATTGAGAATCACATGTTCTCAGACATCATCAAGTTAGGAGAAATGATAGAAGAAGGAATCAAGGCGGGATGGTTACCAATTTTGAGGCACTGCAAGCCACAAACAAAGCCTTGCAATTAGGAGATATATCGAAGAAGAAAGAAGTGAGTGTCGTGATGGTAGCCTGGGGCCCTAAGTATCCCCTTACATAACAAATACCTCAACCCACATATCAACCCTCACCTCCAAAATACCAATACCCTGCCACCACCTACCATACATATAATACCCAACTTGCGTATTACCATTTACCTCCTCCCGCCCGCCAAAACTATCCAAAGTCACGACCAAACTTTGACCGAAGAGCTCTTAGATAATACACCCCAATCGCTCAACCCATAGCCCAACAGTATGAGAGACTAAAGGCCGCTGGTTATATCACCCCCATTCCTACTGTTGCTGTTGAGAACCCTTCCCAGTGGGTTAACCCCAACAAAACTTATGCCTATCATTCAGACATGAAGGGTCATACCATTGAAGAATGCCTCATGTTGAAGGACAAGATTCAGACACTGATCGACACCAAAGTTATACAGGCAAAGGAAGTCGCACCAAATGTTCGTAATAACCCTCTCCTAGATCATAGGGGCGAGGAGTGAATGTGATAGAAACTGATGAGGAATGGGATCATGAGGGATCCATCGGACTTATTCGAGATGGGGATGCTCCTAAAACATCTCCCGTCATCCTCTCGCCGATTGTAGTGCAAACCCAGGCACTATTTGAGGTTGAGGTAGCTACACCTTTCAATGTGATGGTAGCTCCAACATCATCTTATAAGTTTGATGTCGTCCCATGGGATTATGTGGCAGAGGCAAGAAGAAAAGGAAAAGCCAAGATGGAAGAGACAGGTGTTATGCAAGGTATGACCAGAACTGGCAGAGTTTATACACCTGAGAATCTTGGAGGAACAAGCAAAGAAACTACATCTAAGCTATCTGTTGTTAAGACAGGCACTAACGATCTTTGGAGGACGGTACAGGTGAGGGAGTACTCTGTTGTTGATCACCTGAACAAAACTCCCGCCCAGATATCCATCTTATCGTTGCTACAAAATTTAGACGCGCACAAGAATGCCTTGATGAAAGTATTAAGTGAAGCTTATGTGCCTGCTGGTATCACTAGAGGGGAGATGGCTAACATGGTAGGACAGGTACTGGAGTGTCATAAAATTACTTTCCTCGAAGATGAGCTACCACTGGAAGGTTTGAGTCACAACAAAGTGTTGCACATCACTATGAAATTTTAAGACAAGTTCATTGCCAGGGTCCTGATAGATGGTGGTTCGAGGCTAAACATATGCCCGATGACTACTTTGAAAAGACTAGGAAAAGGCCTGCATGAGATACGGATGGGAATCATGAATATGAAAACGTTCGATGGATCTCAGATGGGCCCGACCTGGTTTAATGTCGAATTCCAAGTGCTAGACATATCTGCCGCCTACAACTTGTTATTGGAAAGACCATGGATACACGCAGCTGGGGTAGTTGCTTCTACTCTGCACCAGGTTGTGAAGTTTGCATGGAATCATCAAGAGTTAATTATTCACGGGGATGGAAGCAACCCTATCTACACCAACCAGAACGTGCCAATTATCGAGAACATGAGGAAATTAGGAGGAGAAACATACCACCGCATTGAGTGGGTAAACGCAATATAGAAGGATCAATTGTGGAGAAATAAGATAGAAAGCATATTGATGTGGTTGGGATACGAACTAGGCTAGGGTCTTGGCCGAAAGCTTCAGGCGATCACAGAAACCATACGACCACAATATTCATGGCACAACCTTTGGTCTCATGTATGAATATACTATGCAAGAATACCAGGATTGGACACCACTGTGGTGCACCGATTACTATCTGCTGGAACAACCCATACCACTGCTGCACCAGACATTCCGCCAAACTGATGTGATCTGGGGATCCGAGGAAGATGTGATTTTGGCCGGTATGAGGAAGTTGTTTCTGGACGAGGAATATATGGACTGCAGTGAAATTTTAGAGGAGGAGGAGGAGGAAGAAGAAGACCTTACCATTTAGACAATAGGAGAAGGAGCTGTTGTTAAGAACTAGACCGTTGCACCATCCCGGGCTCGCCGAGTACCTGGGTAGCCTTGGCAGAAGTAGCATGATTTATATTCAATTTGTTTTGGGCATTTAAGACATTTTCAGTGTTTTGTTTTGAAATAATTACTCGAGCCATCGAGTCGTACTTATTGAAAATTTTTAAGTTTTAATGTATTATTTCTTCTTGTTTATTTATTATTATCTTTCTATATTCTTTTTCAGCATAATTATTACATATACTGATGAACCTACGACTGTGACATGTAATGAAGCAACACAACATAAGGAAAGTGATTCAGAAGATTTGGAAGATGATATAATACCTTACGGAATTGTCAAAGAAGTAGAGAATTTGAGAACAAACCAAAATCCAATTTGGAAGAAATCGAGGCAGTTAACTTAGGAGATTCTGAAACAGTCAAAGAAACTCGCATTAGCATTCATCTATCGCCGTCAGAAAAGGAAGAGTATGCCAGGTTTCTAAGGGAATATGATGATATTTTTGCATGGTCTTACAATGACATGACTAGGTTAAGCACATCCATAGTAGCTCACAAGCTACCAACCAACCCCGTGTGTCCGCTAGTAAAGCAGAAGCTCAGAAAATTCAAGCCAGATATGAGTCTGAAGAAAAAGGAGGAGGTTACCAAGCAAATCAAAACCAAGGTCCTTCAAGTGGTTGAATACCCAACCTGGCTAGCCAATATTATGCTAGTTCCAAAGAAGGACGGAAAAGTCATAATGTTCCTTGATTATCGAGATCTGAATAGAGCAAGTCCTAAGGATGATTTTTCATTGCCTACCATACACATACTAATTGACAATTGTGCCAAGAATGAACTTCAATCCTTTGTGAATTACTTTGCAGGATACCACTAGATCTGGATGGACGAAGAGGACGCCAAAAATATAGCCTTTATCACGCCATGAGGGATATATTCCGACAAAATGATGCCATTTGGTTTGAAGAATACTGGAGCTACCTACATGAGGGCCATGAAGACTCTTTTCCATGACATGATACACAAGGAAATAGACGTGTACGTGGATGGTGTTATCATCAAATCTAAGAGAAGTTCAGATCACATATCAGACCTGAGGAAGTTTTTCGACCGACTTCAAAAATACAATTTGAAGTTGAATCCGACAAAATGTGCTTTTGGAGTCCTTGTTGGAAAATTATTGGGTTTCATCGTCAGTCGCTGTGGTATTGAGCTAGACCCGTCAAAAATCAAAGTTATTCATGAATTGCCACCGCCAAAGAGCAAGAAGGATGTGATGAGTTTTTCGGGACACCTCAATTATATCAGCTATTTTATAGCTTAGTCAACAGTGATATGTGAGACTATCTTCAAGATGCTGAGGAAAGATGCTGCGAATATGTGGACTGAAGAATGTCAAAAGGATTTTGACAAAATCAAGGAGTACTTGTCTAAGCCGCCCGTGTTGGTCCCACCAGAGCCAGGAAGACCTTTGCTGTTATATTTGCCCGTGTTGGATGGAGCTTTCGGTTGTGTTCTAGGGCAACATGATGAAACCAGGAGGAAAGAGCAGGCAATATATTATCTGAGTAAGAAGTTCACACCTTACGAGGCCTGGTACTCTTTGCTGGAGCGCACCTGTTGTGCTTTGACGTGGATATCCCAGAAGTTGAGATATTGTTTCTGTGCATACACTACATATCTCATATCAAGGATGGATCCACTAAAATACATCTTTCAAAAACCCATTCCTACGGGTAAGTTAGCAAAGTGGAAGATATTGCTAAGTGAGTTCGACATCATCTATGTGACTCAGAAGGCAATCAAGGGGCAAGCGTTGGCTGATCACTTAGCAGAGAACCTCATAGACAAAGAATATGAACCATTGAAGACGTATTTTCTCGACTAGGAAGTATCGTTTGTAGGTGAAGATATTGCCGAAACATATGACAGTTGGAGGATTTTTTTGATGGAGCAGCAAACTTCAAGGGAGTGGGCATCAGAGTTGTTTTAGTATCATAAATCGGTCACCATTATCAGGTATCCGCAAAGCTCAGGTTCCCGTGCACCAACAATATGACGGAATATGAGGCCTGCATCTTGGGACTCGGATTGGCCATCGACATGAATGTTCAGGAGCTGCTGGTAATTGGAGATTATGATCTATTGGTGCACCAATTACTAGGAGAATGGGCCACCAAGAACACTAAAATATTGCCATGCTTGCATTATGTACAAGAGTTGATCAATAGGTTCACAAAGATAGAATTCAAACATGTTCCAAGGATACAGAATGAGTTCACAGATGCATTGGCTACCTTGTCTTCCATGATACAACATCCAGACAAGAATTTCCTCGATCCTATCCTGATAGAGATTCATAAACAACTAGCTCATTGCGCTCATGTTGAAGAAGAGTTTGACGCAAATCCATGGTTTCACGATATCAAGAAGTATTTGGAGAAAGGAGAATACCCAGAAAATGCCACACACACTCAAAAGTGCACGCTTCGAAGATTGGCCAACCATTTCTTTCAAAGTGGAGAAATTCTATATAGAAGAAATCCTAATTTGGGATTGCTGTGATATGTCAATGCCAAGGAGGCATCTAGATTGCTAGAAGAAATACACGTCGAACTTGCGGACCTCACATGAATGGGTTCGTTCTGGCCAAGAAGATATTAAGGGTAGGGTATTTCTGGATGACTGTGTAGACAGGCAGCATTAAGTATGTGTAGAAATGCCATCAATGCCAAGTACATGCTGATATGATACAAGTACCACCAACGAACTCAATACAACAAGTTCACCCTGGCCCTTCTCTGCCTGGGGCATACATGTCATCAGACCAATTGAGCCCGCTGCTTCAAATGGACATAGGTTCATTTTGGTGGCGATAGGTTACATCACAAAATGGGTTGAAGCCGCTTCCTATAAAGTTGTGACTAAGAAAGTCGTAGCGGATTTCATCTAAGATCGTATTATTTTTCGATTTGGAGTACCTGAGTCAATCACTATTGACAATGCCGCCAATCTCAACAATGATCTGATGAAAGCCATGTGTGAAACATTCAAGATCAAGCACCGGAATTCTACAGCAAACTGGTCGTAGATGAATGGAGCCATAGAAGCCACCAACAAGAATATCAAGAAGATATTGTGGAATATGGTGGACAACTACAAGCAACGGCATGGGAAGCTACCATTTGCTTTGCTCGGGTACTGCACTATTGTTGGTACGCCAACTGGGGCAACCCCCTATCTACTGGTTTATAGTACTGAAGTTGTTATACCCGCCGAAGTGGAGATTCCTTCCCTAAGAATCATACAAGAAGCCGAGCTCAGCGATGCGGAATGGGTACGGAGCCGGTATGAGCAAATGGCTCTCATTGACGGTAAGAGGATGAACGCATTGTGTCACAGTCAACTCTACCATAATAGAATGGCAAGGGATTTCAGCAAAAAGGTTAGATCAAGGCAATTCACACCGGGGCAATTGGTGTTGAAACGGATCTTCCCGCATTACGACGAAGAAAAAGGGAAATTCTTACCTAACTGGCAAGGCCCTTACATGGTTCACCGAGTACTGGCAGGAGGAGCGCTTATACTCGTAGAGATGAATGGAGAAATATGGACAAAACCTATCAATTCAGACATAGTCAAGAGATATTATGTTTAAGATTATGTTTGCACTTTCTATTTGATGTAACTTGAACTACGCTTGACCTGATTCCTATTTAAGAGGGGATACGTAGGCAGCCCTGTGGGTTCGGTCACATCATAATAAAATCTTCATTCCCCTATATGGTCAGGAACTGGGGCAAGATTTCAAGCTTTGCCAATCTCATTATGTCAAGGATCGCCAAGAAGCGCATTGCCGAAAGTATGTATTTAAACTGGGGCATGATTTTGAGGAGGGTCCTCAAAATTCAAAATCGAGAAGGTTGCGATGTCTCGAAACGTGTCACGGTCTCCGATTCAAAAAAATTCTTTGTTTTATGCATCATCACATAATTTGAACAACTGCATTTTTTTACAAATGATTCATCACAAATGCATATTTTCGAAATTTTCATTTTCTGTTGCAGCCAGATGTTACCCAGGGGACTCGAACAAGGCAGCAAGACAAGTAGCAAAGGCGAAATGAAGAATCAAAGGCACTAAACAACCTTCCCCCAAAAAACTCATGATTTTTCTTTGGATGCAGGCATAACGAACATGACAAGCATGCCCGTAAATTCATAACAAGAATTCTATCTTTACTGACAGAAGTCACCAAGCACAAACACGTCAAGCTAAGAATCACTTTCTTTCTCATATTTAATCTTCGCCTTTCTCTGCATAGGGCTAAGCACTGCCCTCATTCTTTGCATGAGGCTAAGCACTGCCTCCATTATTACATAAGGCTAAGCACTGCCTCCATTTGTATGAGACTAAGCACAGTCTCCGTTACATTGCATGAGGCTAAGCATTGCCTCCATCATTGCATAAGGCTAAACATTGTCTTCCTTTATATAAGACTAAGCATTGTCTCCATTACATTGCATGTGGCTAAGCATTGCCTCCATCATTGCATAAGGCTAAATGATGCCTTCCCTTTCATGAGACTAAGCACTATCTCCATTAAATTGCATGAGGCTAAGCATTGCCTCCATCATTGCATAAGGCTAAACGCTGACTTCCTTTGCACGAGACTAAGCACTATCTCAATTACATTGCATGAGGCTAAGCATTGCCTCCATCATTGCATAAGGCTAAGCACCACCTTCCCTTGCATGAGACTAAGCATTGTCTCCATTACATTATACGAGGCTAAGCATTGCCTCCATTATTACATAAGGCTAAATGTTGCCTTCCTCTACATAGGGCTGAACACTGTCCTCATCACATACAAGGCTAAGTGTTGCCTTGTCTCGTTCTCACATACAACAAAGTATCAGTTGTTCCCTCTATCAAACGATAAATATCTCCGCATCTTTTCATTTCACGGGCTGAAACATTGCCACATTGTCCGAAGGCGTCATAATCTGAAGGCATCGTCCTCATAGCCTGAAGACATCATGCTATGGCTTGAGGATCTCTCAAAACTGCACATCATTATTCAAAGGCGTAATAGTCCAGAGGCACCATCCTCATGGCCCGAGGATACCATTTCATGGCCTGCGAATCCCTTATCATATGCTCCTTGGCCCAGGACATAATGGTCAAAGGACATCATCCTCATCGTCCAAAGACAACTCTCATGGTCCGAAGGGAATTTGCAACATGTTTAAATTTTCGCAATAACCCCATATATATTTGCGAGCATCGTATTTTAAGTTTTGCAGGTAACTCGGGAGGTAACCTTCCTACAAACAGGAGCAATTATCACTCCGGTTTCCATTCACAACGTTCACATCCTTCGATCATCTCAAACGTAGCCGACAATCAGCAATTGTCTACTCTTTGTCCCGTAATCGTTCAAACATTTAACTCAAATATCTGTAAAGTTCAAATTCGCATTCATAGCTCCACCCGAAATTATTCTGTTACTCATGACACCATCCTATATAAGAGAACTTTCTCGAAACATACAACCATGCTTATAATAACTCCATCGGTTTCGTTTACCGCTGGATCCAGAACTACACACGACCTGATTCCTGTAACACCAGGGATATGTAGGCAACTCAGGATCCAGGGTTCGGTCCCCATTGTTTCAAAAACACATCATCCTCACTCACTTCGGGCAAAATTGGTCATCATTTTCTTTACTCGATAACTCTTTCATCATTCCCGGGTAAAGAGGAGCAGCTATTGATACCCAATTTTGCTCTCATATTTTATAAATATCATATATACTTTCAAAAGATCATTTTGCATCATCATCAATTTAAAAGAGTCATATATATTTTTCTTGAATATAAATTGTTCAAATATTTATTAATTACCCTTTCAAATTATTTTTGTGATGACTTAATCATCCAAATATATTATTTTACCCACATATATGTTTTATACCATTTTTACTTTATTTCCTATAATTACATTTTTATTTTTGAGATACTTACATGATTGTTTAATAATAGCCTATATTCTATACATAACTACATTATCTACATTGTTTATACTAAAATAGCATTTTTTTAATATATATTTATAATGTTAAGCTATTATTTCCCAGAATTGTACTGCATAAATAATATTTTATTATTTATTAATCATATTTTATAAATAATTTTCACATATTTAATTTCATAACCCAATCCTAAGCCAATTTTCAGACCAAAAGATGGCCCAAACCCAAACGACCCCTTTAATTATAACCCGGTCGGGACCCATTCTACGGCCTGCCCCTCTTTTCCTCTAATCCTGGCCGTTGATCTCAAATGATCAACGGCCCACAACCATCCCCCTGTTTTAATTACCCTCGACCCAAACCCTAACACCTATTCTTTTGAGACAGTCACCCCCAAATCCTCCCATCCTCTTCTCTTCCCTAAGAAACCCTAGCAGTCGCCCCACCCAAATCCTAAGACTATACCTAAGACGATATGAAGATCTTCCATATTTTCCTTTATTTTACGGTACCCACAATGTTTCTTTCCCGTTTCTTTGGTATTGTTCGTATGTCACTGAGTTATTTAAGGAAGTCGATATTTGAGAGGTCCTTTTGGCTTCGATTCTGGATAATCACCATGTTATGGACTTGATACACTCAATAACTAGGTTACATGGGTCCGATTCATTAAGATCTCCAGCTAATTTTGACTCCTTGTCAAATTAAGGTTTGCTCGATTTTCTCATAAATAAATGCGGAATTGATTTTGCATGCTTCTTTTTCCTTATTTGTGTTTGATTAACTATGTTTCCTTGTTTGTTCGTTTAATTTTTACTACTATATAAGCCTTCCCCCACTCCCCCTATAGGTCTTAATGACTACTGCAATGATTACCACTTAAACTACTTTTATTGCTCTCTCGCTCTCACTCATTCTATTGTTCTTTATTTGAGATCTTGGCCCGCTGAAAACTAAGGCCATCAGAATTCGATTGTTGCCCTTTCTCAGTGTCAGCACTGCCCGGGGTTCACTTGAAACCCTTGGGAACTATGACGCATTGGGATTTTGGGGTTCTGCTGCTCTTTTTGCTATTGACGATTGGAGTATTACTGGGATTGTTTCTTCTTATTTATTTGTTTTTTCATCCAAAACTAGTAAGTGTCTTTGCCCTAGAAATTTCACTCTCTTTCGTTTATGTTCATGGTCTGTACATCTATGCCACTTTGACTTTTGTGAACCAATTTGCTACTATATTGCCCTGTTATTTCATGGCTCTGAACTTTTCTGGCTTCTAAACTTGCCTAATTTCTGCCTCCGATGTATGCATATTGTATGTGTTCAGTAGGAATAATTCTCAGTACCTCGAGCATATTTAGCCTAGTGTGTTTTTATGTGTCTGAATGTTTATACTTGTTGCTCGTCCTAAGATGATCTTCCTGCCTTATTCTGCATTCTTGTAAATAGACTAATGTAACGATCCGGCCGGTCGTTTCGAGAGTTATAGCCCTGTTTCCCCCATTTCTGCTTCTTTTGTTCTTTATAGTTATATTATATCTTACCGGGTTGGTTGGTTTGGGTCCGGAGTGGTATTGGAGTGAATTGAGACACTTAGTCTCTTAATTGGAAGCTTAAGTTAGAAAAGTCGACCGAATGTTGACTTGTGGGTAAATGACCAATAGGTTCTTATGATGATTTTGGACTAGGGCGTATGTTCGAATCGGATTTTGGATAACCCGGGAGCGTTTCGGCGCTTAATAGTAAAAACTAGCTATTTGAAGGTTTTAAGGTTATTTAAATTTGGTTTGGAGTTGGTTTTGGGCTAATCGAGGTCCATTTAGAATTTCGAGCCCGGGAATAGATCCGTATAGTGATTTAAGAGTTTGACGCAAAATTTGGTGTCAATCCGAGTAGTATAAGTAGGATTCGTCACGTTCAGAGGAATTTAGAAACTTGAAGTTCATATTTTGATCCAATTCGGTTTTGGGGTGCGATTCTTAGCTTCGTTATTGATTTACGTGTTTCGAGAATTTGAGCAAGTCCGTATCATGTTTACAGACTTGTTGGCGCATTTGGACGGGGTCCCGGGGGGCTCGGGTGAGGTTTGAACCATCCGGAGCTAATTTTGAAAAACCAGAAATTTCAGTTCTGGTTTCCTTCTTCGCAAACGCATGAGGTCCCTCGCGTTCGCGATGAAGGAAAAATGGGACTGTGCAATTTCCCTTCATGTTCGCGTGAAAGGCGACCCGTTCGCAAAGCCTTGGGTTTTTGCCCTTCGCGTTCGTGTGACAGGTGACGCGTTCGCAAAGCCCTGGAGTTTAGGCCTACGCGTTCGCGAAAGAGGACTGGGACTCGGTGAAATTCCCTTACGCAGGTCGGCTCGGGCAAGTTTCTCAGCTTTATGGTATCAAATCGGGGTATCAAAATCAACCCGGATAGGATCAAGGCGATCGAAGACATCACAATCGTGGATAATGTTAAGGCCGTACAAAGATTAACAGGGCGCATAGCCGCCCTAGGCCGATTCATCTCGAGCCCGCCACTGCTTCATACTCCTAAAGCAGACGAGCAACTCTACTTGTACTTAGCAGTCTCGGAAATCGCGGTAAGTGGAGTCCTAGTTTGAGAAGAGCAAGGTACGCAATTTCTTGTTTACTATGTTAGTCGAACTCTAGGTGAGGCCGAGGCCTGGTACCCACACTTAGAAAAATTGGTGCTTGCCCTAATAAGCGCCTCTGGGAAATTAAAACCATATTTTCAATGTCACCCAATTTGTGTAGTGAGTACTTATCCTCTTCGCAATATTTTGCATAAGCCCGAACTCTCGGGCCGATTGGCCAAATGGGCCGTCGAAATCAGCGGGTATGATATCGAGTATCAACCCCGAATAGCCATCAAGTCTCAAATCTTAGCAGACTTCGTGGCCGACTTTATGCCAGCCCTCGTACATGAGGTCGAAAAAGAACTATTACTTAAATAGGGTACAACATCGGGGTGTGGACCCTATTCACAGACGGCGTTTTGAACGTGAAGGGGTCCGGGCTAGGCATCGTTTTGAATCTGCCCACAGGTAATACAATTAGACAGTCTATCAAAACTTCTAAGTTAACTAACAACGAGGCTGAGTATGAGGCAATGATTACAGGTCTCGAGCTAGCTATGAGTTTGGGAGCAGAGGTTATCGAAGCCAAATGTGACTCCTTACTTATGGTAAACCAAGTCAACGGAACCTTCAAGGTTCGAGATGATCGAATGCAGAGATACTTGGATAAATTAAAGGTGACACTATATCGGTTTCAAGAATGGACCCTACGGCATGTACCCCGAGAGCAAAATAGAGAAGTCGATGCCCTTGCAAATTTGGGGTTGTCGATCGAAGACAACAAAATTAGCGCGGGGACTATCGTGCAACTTTCGAGGTAAGTGATCGAAGAAGTCCATGCTGAAATAAACTCCACAAGTCTGACCTGGGATTGGAGGAATAAATATATCGAGTACCTAAAGAACGGAAAGCTTCTGTCGGATCCTATGGAATCGAGGACTCTATGTACAAAGGCCGCACGATTCACATTGGCCAAAAATGGAACACTGTATAGAAGGATGTTTGATGGACCATTGGCAATATGTTTGGGTCCCGGAGACACCGACTACATCCTACGGGAAATTCACTAGGGAACTTGCGGAAATCATTCTGGTGCCGAATCATTGATTCACAAAGTCATCAGAGTAGGATACTACTGGGTCAATATGATAAAAGATACGAAGGAATTCGTTCAAAAGTGCGACAAGTGTCAAAGATATGCGCCGACGATCCACCAACCCGGGGAGCAACTCCATTCGGTCCTATCCGCATGGCCGTTCATGAAATGGGGAATGGATATCGTCGGCTCTCTACCATCGGCCCCAAGTAAAGCTAAATTCATTTTATTTATGACTAACTATTTCTCTAAATGGGTAGAAGCACAGGACTTCGAAAACGTCAAGGAAAAAGAAGTTATCGACTTTATCTGGGGCCACATTATATGTCGATTTGGAATACCTGCCGAGATCGTATGCGACAATGGAAAGCAATTCATCGGTAGAAAATTAACAAAGTTTCTTGAAGACCAAAAAATCAAAACGATCTTGTCAACGCCACATCATCCTAGTGGGAACGGACAGGAAGAATCAACAAACAAAACCATCATTCACAATCTAAAGAAAAGGTTGAACGACGCTAAAAGAAAATGGAGAGAAATATTGCCCGAGGTCTTTTGGGCATATCGAATAACGTCAAAATCCAGTACGGGGTCAACGCCGTTTGATGTTAGGCATATTTCGATATGTGTTGATGTAACTTTACCCATGTTTTAACCACTTTTTGATGCTATTTGATCTTTAAAATGCTCAACATGGTTTAATTATTAATTTCATGACTAATTGCGTTGTGTGTGATGATTTAGGGTGTTTGGAGTTCAAAAATATGAAGAAAAGGTGCTCTAGCTAGAGGAAAAGGGGTTGGATATGTCGCATCCAATCTAGAAAAAAATCAGATTTCATGCACCCTTAGCAGTGAAGTCGGCCCATAGCATCCGTCTTAGCATCCGCACCTGGGCAAAGCTGAGATGGAGGAACAAAGGGTGGATGCGAAGCATCCACCCTAGCATGCGAAGCTGGGAAGTGGAGGACGAGGTGGATGCGACGCATCCACCCCAGCATCAATCCCTGAAGCTGATTTGGATTAGGAATAGGAGAACTTTGGCCCACGACTTTTGTACGCAATATATAAGCCAAAAATGCCTCTTTTAGGGCATCTAACATATTGGGAAGGGGGAAAAGGCCACGACAAAACTGGGGAACCACAGAATTCATCTTGAGTTCTTATTTTTCCTTCTTTTATTGATTATTATGCATTCTTGTGAATTATTTGATGATTGCATGAACATGAGTGGCTAAGAACCCTATTATTCTAGGGTCATGGGCGATACATGAATGTTGATGTTTGAAGTTTAATTTGACAAATTTGATTTTATCATATTGGGTTGTTTATTTAATTCTATTTTTAATTAATTTGCTGAGTAGCTAACAGTGAATTACTTTCTACGAATCTAGAGTTGAACTCGAAAGTGAAAATTCTAGATTGCATATAGAATTAAAAATAGCAAGTTCTTGAACCCGGACATCGGGGAACAGATTCTCAATTAGGATAGAAATATACCTAATTGTCTTGATCGGTTGAGATACAGGAAGTGTAAACGCATTCTTGTTAATCTTAATTCCATAGACATATAGGCATTAAGTTAGCTTGAATAGGCGAGTAAGAACTCGACAGATTCTTATGAGTAATATCAACCCTGTCAATCAACAATCCAGATAAATCAATTAGTTATTTTAAGCTAAGAATGCAACATGATTGTCAGATAACCCGTGACCCTGGAATATTATCTCCTATTGATTGTTATTCGAAATCATTTAAGTGTTGTGGTTGATCTTTAGTATTTCATTACTTGATAGTTTTTAGGTAGTAAATTAGAAAATTATCTATTTTGTGAGAAATAACTTGAATCGATAAGTTATTTGAGTTTGAGTTAGTCAAAAGTTAATCATAAGTCTTCGTGGGAATGATACTCTACACATTACTATATTACTTGACGACCACGTATACTTGCATGAGTGTGTTTGGTCGCAACACCGTTCTCTTTAGTATATGGCACCGAAGCTCTAATCTCAGTCGAAATCGGGGAACCTATGTTACACCCTATATTTTCGTACGTAAAAATACGTCGTAAGCAAACTAATGTAGGACCAAAAATGAGATAATATTTAAAAGTATATAAAGTAAGTTAATCATGTTACCTCTGAGGTTACAAATATTGAAGATCATGAACAACAAGTGCAAAGAGGGTTGGACAGTTCAGAAGCTAAAGCAATTGAAGAAAATAATGTTTCGTCAAAAGTCGACAAGTTGGGAATGTTATAACATATACCTTTGGGGTAATACTAGGGTGCTTAACATGATAAGTAGTATGAAATCCGTGTGTTATGTTTTGAAGTCAAGAGAGTTGTGGAACAAAAGTCGATGAAAGTCATCACAAGTTACATTCATAAGTTTTACTGAAACTTTGGGTCAAATATAACTACGATTTTCTCCCAATATACTTAGAGTTATGGGGTGTTCTACCCATAAAATTAAAGATCTATGAGTCTAGTTTTCAATTCATTAAACCGTTTGTCAATATGACATCGGAGTAATGAGATATGGGCATTTTTGCGATACTGCGCAAGCTGCTAGGTGACAAGTAGGTGTGTCACCTACTTGCTTAAATGAAAGCCCAAAAATGGGCCATTTCGGGTCGTCCAAAGAGGCCTTTTAAGGGCCTATTTTCTTCATATATTAGACTTAAAATAGAGCATAATAACCAGACATAAGCTCTGCAAAGAATCCTCCCAATAATTTCCCACAAACCCTAATTGATTTTCTCTCCCTTTCAAGTTCTAATTGGAGGTAAAACCTAGAGTTTGAAGAACCAAGATAGGAGCTGAGTTATCCAACAAATAAGGTTAGTTTACTGCTCTCTTTCATCCAGTTTTTCTTCTGTAAATTCATGGTAAGTCGTTCTATACTTGTAAGAACTCACGGGACGGTGATCGGAAGCCGTGAGTTCGAGTTATTCACTTGTAGCGGACTGTTTTGTGGACTGTTTTGTGTTGCTGTTGGTCAGCGTATTTTACTACTATTTTGTGGAGTTTTGGACGAGGAAGGGGGTTTATAAACACCATATAAATGTAGGGTGGTTGGCTGGTCATTCGTCATAACATTTTCGGGTCGTTTGACACTACTACGGTGGTCGTTTTGTGTACGAAGAGATTGGGGTGTGTTGGGCTGTTTTGTAGTATTTGATGGTGTATATAGGGCTGGAAAATGATGTATATATGTTGTTATTGTTCTGTTCTTGTATTGTTGGTGTTATCTTGAATTTGGAGGAAGTAAGGATTATAGGGGAGATGCTGCCCGTTTTAATACAAAATAGGTTTGTCGTTCGTTGTGCGATAGTTGTACCTTTCGTAACTTAACGATAGTATTATAATTATTCTTGTAGATTAAGGTGCGAAGAGGTGAGTTCAACTTGGTGATTGGAAAGATTGTGATAAGGTATGTTAAGGCTAAGCCTTCCTTCATTTTGGCATGATCTCGTAGCTACATGTGTTAGTAATGAGACAAAAGAGAAGTTCATATTCATGAATTTATTCACACTATTCTAGTCTCATAAGTTACAATATTATTCCTTATCGAGACTCTATATTCAATTTTAGTACTGTCTTCTTCCAGTCAAGAGAGCAGCAAGCCTATATATACAGTATTACAGTATATTCATTACCATCGAGCTATAATCGATGGGCAGGCCCCTATTGGGCAACCTCTGATCAGATGGAAAGTTATATACCGAGCCTACTATGGCCGAGCGCCTAAGAGCGAGCCCAGCATGGTCGAGATACATAGCCTAGTATGGCCTAGCACCTATGAGCGAGCCTACTACGGCAGAACAGTTATATATACCGAGCCTTATAAGGCCGGATAATTATTTTACTTACTATATTGAAGGAGTTGAGTCAGTATCAACAGGTAAGTATATCTCCAGATCATCTTTGACTCCCAATTACTTTCAGTTATTATATTATCAGTTCAGTTTCAACTTTCAGTTATGTTATCGCCTTATATACTCGGTACATTATTTTGTACTGACGTCCCTTTTCCGGGGACGCTGCATTTCATGCATGCAGGTTCAGATAGAAAGACGGGTATACCTCCTCAGTAGGTGTTTCCAGAGTTCAGCCTGATCGGTAAGCTCCACGTCTTTCGGAGTTGCCAGGTCTAGAGTTTTTGTGTACATCTTATGTATATCTGTATATATGTTATGGGTAGGTCGGGGCCCTGTTCCGATCATAGTACATCTATCAGTAGAGGCTTGTAGACATATCATGTTGGTTAGTGCAGTAGGGTTTGTAGGCCTAGTATGTATAATTTGGTGGTTTGTCAGCTATAGTAGCTATGACGGCCTTTTCAGCCTAGCTTTATATTGATGTTTAGTTAGCGCTAGTTTCCATTCAGTTTTATATTTTGCTTTGCAAATTGTCTTGCAAGGTGGCCCCATGGCCAAAGTATGACATTATATGTTCAGAGTCCCTTAGTCGCAATTTGGTACGCCAGGTTAGGTGAGGCACCGGGTGCTTGTCTCGCTCCTATGTTCGGGGCGTGACAAACTTGGTATCAGAGCAGTTCTATCCTAGGAAGTCTACAAGCTATGTCTAGTAGAGTCTTGTTTATAGATGTGTTGTGCACCACATTATATAAGCAGGGCACTACAGGGCATTTAGGAGTTAGTTACCCTTCTTTGAAATCTAAATCGTGCTATAGAACTGAGTTATAGGAAATTTGAATTAAACTTATGTGTTGGTGTTTGCATGCACAGATGACGGTGACTAGAAAGACTACGGCTAGCCAGAGGAGAGATACAGCAGCAGGTGAGGGGACCAGCAGGGTACCCCCAGTAGATGGGGCCCAGTCTGAGGCTCAAGGCGAGACCCCTACTCAGCCATTACCGGCTCTTCCACCAACTACGGAGATTCCTAGGGAAACCGCACATCCAGTTCCCCCTCCACTTCCATCAGATCAGGACTTGAGGAGTGCGGTGCATTTGTTGACACAGTTGGTAGCTACCCAGCAACAGGCTAGGGCATCAGCTAGTGCAGGAACTTCTGAGGAGTCTGGGAGTTCAAGGGTCCGAGAGTTTATTGCTTTGAGTCCCCCAGAGTTCACGGGGACAGATCAGAGGGAGGACCCGCAAGATTTCATAGATCAGCTTCACAGGATCTTTCGTGTTATGCATGCCACGGAGAAAGAGGCAGTTGAGCTAGCAGCTTTTCGACTCCGAGATATAGCCATCCTTTGGTACGAGGGATGGGAGAGGTCCAGGGGACGTGATGCACCTCCAGCTTTTTGGGAGAATTTTTCAGATGCCTTCCTTGACCAGTACTTACCACGGGAGATCCGACAGGCTCGAGTCGATCAGTTTCTAGCCCTCAAGCAGGGTAATATGAGTGTTCGAGAGTATAGTCTCTGTTTTGACTCATTGGCCAGATATGCACCATCCATAGTTGCTACTATGCGGGACAGGATTCACAGGTTTATAGCAGGGTTAGCCCCAGAGTTAACTGAGGCATGTGCCACCGCTGCATTGCAGGATAGTATGGATATCTCCCGGATTCAGGCATTCGCCCAGAATATAGAAAGGGGCAGGCATCGGCAGCAGGGTACAGAGAGGGCTGAGCAAGGGCAACGTAAGAGGATGAGATTTCCCAGGTCTCAGGAGCAATCTCAGGGTAGTTATAGGACCCAGTACTTCGGACGGCCACCTAGGCCTCCGCCACCTCAGTTACAGGGTTACGGGTATGACCGCTATACTAAGTCAGGACCAGGTGAGAGCTCACGGGCGTCGGGTTTGCAGCGACAACGAGGTTCTGCGCAGACATGGTCATTTCCTCCGCGGTGTGACATCTGTGGTAGAGGACACTTGGGTCAATGCCGAGCAGGTTCTGATGCTTGTTATACATGTGGGCGTCCGGGGCATATGATGCGGGATTGCCCAAATAGAGATTCGGGGGGAATGGCACAACCAGCGAGTTCAGCAACAAGATCATCTATGTCCGTGCATCCTTCAGGGTGCGAGACTCAGTCTTCGGCTGATAGAGGTCGAGGCAGAGGTAGAGGTTCAAGTTCAAGTGGTAATCAGAACCGTATCTATGCTTTAGCGGGTCGACAGGACCAGGAGTCTTCACCAGACGTTGTGACAGGTATATTAACCATTTGCTCTCACGATGCTTATGCTTTGATAGACCCAGGATCTACTTTATCGTATATTACCCCATTTGTCGCGAGGAAGTTTGGTATAGTGCCTGAAATACTAAGTGATCCTTTTGCGGTATCTACACCGGTCGGAGAATCGATTATTGCTAGACGGGTTTACCGAGGTTGTACGGTGACAATTTGTAGTCGTCAGACCTTAGCTGACCTAGTTGAGCTAGAGATGATGGATTTTGATGCTATCATGGGCATGGACTGGTTGGCAGCTTGCTATGCCACAGTTGATTGTCGAGCAAAGGCAGCCAAATTTCATTTTCCGGGTGAGCTAGTCCTTGAATGGGTAGGTAATACACCAACACCCAGAGGTAGGTTTATTTCCTATCTGAAGGCGAGGAAAATGATCACAAAAGGGTGCATTTATCATATTGTGCGAGTTAGAGATGCAGATGCTGAGATACCTACACTTCAGTCTATTCACGTAGTCAAAGAGTATGCAGATGTGTTTCCAGATGAGCTTCCAGGTATTCCTCCAGAGCGAGAAATTGATTTTAGCATCGATTTGCTTCCAGGAACTCAACCAATATCCGTCCCTCCGTATAGAATGGCACCTGGCGAATTGAAGGAGTTGAAGGAGCAGTTAAAAGATTTGTTGGAGAAAGGTTACATCAGGCCCAGTACCTCACCTTGGGGTGCACCAGTACTATTTGTGCGGAAGAAAGATGGCTCACTGAGGATGTGTATCGATTATAGGTAGCTGAACAAGGTAACTATTAAGAATAAGTATCCACTTCCAAGGATCGATGACTTGTTTGATCAGTTGCAAGGGGCTAGATGCTTTTCAAAGATAGATTTGAGGTCGGGGTACCACCAAGTCAGAGTTCGGGAAAAAGATATTCCGAAGACAGCCTTCAGGACCCGATATGGCCACTTCGAGTTCCTTGTCATGTCCTTCGGGTTGACTAATGCACCCGCTGTATTTATGGACTTGATGAATAGCCTATTCAGACCATTTTTAGATCTGTTCGTGATAGTATTTATTGATGATATTCTGGTTTATTCCCGTTCAGAGGATGAGCATGCGGACCACCTGCGAGCGGTACTCCAAACCCTCCGTGATTGTAAGTTGTATGCTAAGTTTTCTAAATGTGAGTTCTGGTTGAAGTCTGTAGCATTCTTGGGGCATATTGTATCAGATGAAGGGATAAAGGTGGACACTCAGAAGATTGAGGCTGTGAAATCTTGGCCTAGACCTACCACTCCGACAGAGGTTCGTAGCTTTCTAGGCTTAGCAGGATACTATCGGAGGTTCGTAGAGGGTTTTTCTTCCCTTTCGGCACCATTGACGAAGTTGACACAGAAAGAAACTAAGTTTCAATGGACAGAGGCTTGTGAGCGGAGTTTCTAAGAGCTTAAGAACAGGTTGACCTCAGCTCCAGTTCTAACACTTCCAGAGGGTCTAGAGGGTTATGCCGTGTATTGTGATGCATCAGGTGTCGGGTTAGGATGTGTCCTGATGCAACATGGGAAGGTAATTGCGTATGCTTCAAGGCAGTTGAGGAAGCACGAGAGGAATTATCCGACCCACGACCTCGAGTTTAGCTGCGGTTGTCCATGCACTTAAGATATGGCGGCATTATTTATATGGTGTTCATGTTGATGTATTTACTGATCATAAAAGCCTACAATATATCTTCAAGCAGAAAGAGTTGAATTTGCTACAGAGGCGATGGCTTGAGTTATTGAAAGATTACGATGTTAACATTCTCTACCATCCAGGGAAAGCTAATGTTGTAGCAGATGCCTTAAGTCGCCGATCTATGGGTAGCTTAGCACATGTAGAGCCCAAGAAAAGACAATTAGCTAGAGAGATTCATCAATTGTCTTCGTTGGGGGTTCGGTTAGTAGATTCTGAGGATGGTGGAGTTGTACTCCAAAACACTACAAAATCATCCCTCATAGCGGAAGTCAAGGAAAGGCAGTACGAGGACCCAGAGTTGGTCGAGCTGAGAGAGCGAGTTCCGCAGCAGAAGAAGCCACTGTTAGAGCTAAAGGGAGATGGGGTTCTCAGATATAGGGGTCGCTTGTGTGTTCCAGATGTAGCAGGGCTACGAGATAGGATTATGTCAGAGGCACATTATTCATGGTATTCCATCCATCCTGGGTCGACGAAGATGTATCATGACATTAAGGATGTGTACTGGTGGAATGATATGAAGAAGAACATTGCTGAGTTTGTTGCCCAATGTACTAGTTGCCAGCAAGTGAAGATAGAGCACCAGAAGCCTGGAGGGCTAATGCAGACTATAGAGATCCCGACATGGAAATGGGAGGCGATAAACATGGACTTTATCACGGGTTTACCTCGTTCTAATCGTAAGTTCGATTCCATATGGGTGATAGTCGATAGGCTCACGAAATCAGCTCACTTCCTACCGGTCGGATCTACATATACAGTAGAAGATTATGCCAAGTTATATATTAAGGAGATAGTGCGGCTACATGGAGTACCAGTTTCTATTATATCTGACCGTGGGGCTCAGTTTACAGCACATTTTTGGAGGTCATTTCAGAGAGGTCTAGGGACTCAGGTGAACCTCAGCACAGCTTTTCATCCACAGACTGATGGACAAGCCGAGCGCACAATTCAGACGCTCGAGGATATGTTACGAGTATGTATGTTGGATTTTAAAAGAAGTTGGGATGAACATCTACCTCTTATCGAGTTTGCATATAATAACAGTTACCACTCCAGTATTCAGATGGCTCCGTACGAGGCTTTGTATGGGCGTAAGTGCAGATCTCCTATAGGGTGGTTTGATGTTGGGGAATCTGGGTTATATGGGCCAGACCTGATTCAACAGGCCATAGAGAAAGTAAAGCTCATCCGGGAGCGACTGTTGACAGCTCAGATTCGTCAGAAGTCATATTCTGACATGCGGCAACGAGACTTAGAGTTCAGGATTAATGACTGGGTATTCTTAAAGGTATCACCTATGAAGGGCGTGAGGAGGTTTGGCAAGAAAGGCAAGCTTAGCCCACGGTATATTGGGCCTTATAGGATCATTCGGAGAGTGGGCCAAGTAGCTTATGAGTTAGAGTTGCCCTCAGAATTGGAGTCTGTCCATCCGGTTTTTCACGTATCTATGCTACGGAAGTGCATTGGCGATCCTACCCGAGTGGTGCCCATGGATGATGTACAGATTACAGAGGACTTGTCATACGAGGAAATTCCAGTTACCATCCTAGACCGACAAATCCGCAATCTACGAAATAAGGAGGTAGCTTCCGTAAAGGTTTTATGGAGGAGCAAGAATGTAGAAGAGATGACGTGGGAATCGGAGGAAGAAATGAAGTCTAAATACCCCCACCTATTTCAAACTGAAGATATGGTTCGAGATGGGACGCTACAACATAGCTCTATGTAGGCTAGCAGGTCATCAGGTAAGCTTTTATTTTTCACTTTCAATATTTATGATTTACGGTCGGTGAGGCAAATTGCTGCTATTTATAAAGATTGGCCATATGTGGCATGCATAGTATGTTTTTGGCTACGTGCAGGTTGGTTTTAACCTAGTGTACGAAGGATACTTTGGCAAAATTTTCCAAAGTCTCTAAGAGTAAACATTCGAGGACGAATGTTCCCAAGGGGGGAGTGATGTTACACCCTATATTTTCGTACGTAAAAATACGTCGTAAGCAAACTAATGTAGGACCAAAAATGAGATAATATTTAAAAGTATATAAAGTAAGTTAATCATGTTACCTCTGAGGTTACAAATATTGAAGATCATGAACAACAAGTACAAAGAGGGTTGGACAGTTCAGAAGCTAAAGCAATTGAAGAAAATAATATTTCGTCGAAAGTCGACAAGTTGGGAATGTTATAACATATACCTTTGGGGTGAGACTAGGGTGCTTAACATGATAAGGAGATTATGTTATGATTTATATTAGTCGTATGAAATCCGTGTGTTATGTTTTGAAGTCAAGAGAGTTGTGGAACAAAAGTCGATGAAAGTCATCACAAGTTACATTCATAAGTTTTACTGAAACTTTGGGTCAAATATAACTGCGATTTTCTCCCAATATACTTAGAGTTATGGGGTGTTCTACCCATCACATTAAAGATCTATGAGTCTAGTTTCCAATGCATTAAATCGTTTGTCAATATGACATCGGAGTAATGAGATATGGGTATTTTTGCGATACTGCGCAAGCTGCTAGGTGACAAGTAGGTGTGTCACCTACTTGCTTAAATGAAAGCCCAAAAATGGGCCATTTCGGGTCGTCCAAAGAGGCCTTTTAAGGGCCTATTTTCTTCATATATTAGACTTAAAATAGAGCATAATAACCAGACATAAGCTCTGCAAAGAATCCTCCCAAACATTTCCCACAAACCCTAATTGATTTTCTCTCCCTTTCAAGTTCTAATTGGAGGTAAAACCTAGAGTTTGAAGAACCAAGATAGGAGCTGAGTTATCCAAAAAATAAGGTGAGTTTACTGCTCTCTTTCATCCAGTTTTTCTTCTGTAAATTCATGGTAAGTCGTTCTTGTTACACCCTATATTTTCGTATGTAAAAAATGCGTCGTAAGCAAACTAATGTAGGACAAAAAAATGAGATAATATTTAAAAGTATATAAAGTAAGTTAATCATGTTACCTCTGAGGTTACAAATATTGAAGATCATGAACAACAAGTACAAAGAGGGTTGGATAGTTCAGAAGCTAAAGCAATTGAAGAAAATAATATTTCGTCGAAAGTCGACAAGTTGGGAATGTTATAACATATACCTTTGGGGTGAGACTAGGGTGCTTAACATGATAAGGAGATTATGTTATGATTTATATTAGTCGTATGACATCCGTGTGTTATGTTTTGAAGTCAAGAGAGTTGTGGAACAAAAGTCGATGAAAGTCATCACAAGTTACATTCATAAGTTTTACTGAAACTTTGGGTCAAATGTAACTGCAATTTTCTCCCAATATACTTAGAGTTATGGTGTGTTCCACACATCAAATTAAAGATCTATGAGTCTATTTTCCAACGCATTAAACCATTTGTCAATACGACATCGGAGTAGAGAGATATGTGCATTATTGCGATACTGCGCAAGCTGCTAGGTGACAAGTAGGTGTGTCACCTACTTGCTTAAATGAAAGCCCAAAAATGGGCCATTTCGGGTCGTCCAAAGAGGCCTTTTAAGGGCCTATTTTCTTCATATATTAGACTTAAAATAGAGCATAATAACCAGATATAAGCTCTGCAAAGAATCCTCCCAAAAATTTCCCACAAACCCTAATTGATTTTCTCTCCCTTTCAAGTTCCAATTGGAGGTAAAACTTAGAGTTTGAAGAACCAAGATAGGAGCTTAGTTATCCAACAAATAAGGTGAGTTTACTGCTCTCTTTCATCCATTTTTTCTGCTGTAAATTCATGGTAAGTCGTTCTATACTTGTAAGAACTCACGGGATGGTGATCGGAAGCCGTGAGTTCGAGTTATTCACTTGTAGCGGACTGTTTTGTGGACTGTTTTGTGTTGCTGTTGGGCTGCGTGTTTTATTACTATTTTGTGGAGTTTTGGAGGAGGAAGGGGGTTTATAAACACCATATAAATGTAGGGTGGTTGGCTGGTCGTTCGTCATAACATTTTCGGGTCGTTTGACACTACTACGGTGGTCGTTTTGTGTACGAAGAGATTGGGGTGTGTTGGGCTGTTTTGTAGTATTTGATGGTGTATATAGGGCTGGAAAATGATGTATATATGTTGTTATTGTTCTGTCCTTGTATTGTTGGTGTTATCTTGAAGTTGGAGGAAGGGCATATTATAGGGGAGATGCTGCCCGTTTTAATACAAAATAGGTTTGTCGTTCGTTGTGCGATAGTTGTACCTTTCGTAACTTAACGATAGTATTATTATCATTCTTGTAGATTAAGGTGCGAAGAGGTGAGTTCAACTTGGTGATTGAAAAGATTGTGATAAGGTATGTTAAGGCTAAGCCTTCCTTCATTTTGGCATGATCTCGTAGCTACATGTGTTAGTAATGAGACAAAAGAGAAGTTCATATTCATGAATTTATTCACACTATTCTAGTCTCATAAGTTACAATATTATTCCTTATCGAGACTCTATATTCAATTTTAGTATTGTCTTCTTTCAGTCAAGAGAGCAGCAAGCCTATATATACAGTATTACAGTATTTTCATTACCATCGAGCTATAATCGATGGGCAGGCCCCTATTGGGCAACCTCTGATCAGATGGAAAGTTATATACCGAGCCTACTGTGGCCGAGCGCCTATGAGCGAGCCCAGCATAGCCGAGATACATAGCCTAGTATGGCCGAGCGCCTATGAGCGAGCCTACTATGGCAGAGCAGTTATATATATACCGAGCCTTATAAGGCCGTACAATTATTTTACTTACTATATTGAAGGAGTTGAGTCAGTATCAGCAGGTAAGTATATCTCCAGATCATCTTTGACTCCCAGTTAATTTCAGTTATCATATTATCAGTTCAGTTTCAGATTTCAGTTATTTTATTGCCTTACATACTCGGTACATTATTTCGTACTGACGTCCCTTTTTGGGGGCGCTGCATTTCATGCGTGCAGGTTCAGACAGACAGACGGGTAGACCTCCTCAGTAGGTGTTTTCCGAGTTCCGCCTGATCGGTAAGCTCCACGTCTTTCGGAGTTGCCAGGACTAGAGTTTTGTGTACATCTTATGTATATCTGTATATATGTTATGGGTAGGTCGGGGCCCTGTTCCGATCACAGTACATCTATCAGTAGAGGCTTGTAGGCATATCCTGTTGGTTAGTGCAGTATGTTGGGTTTGTATAAATTGGTGGTTTGTCAGCTGTAGTAGCTATGACGGCCTTGTCGGCCTAGCTTTATATTGATATTTAGTTAGTGCTAGTTTCCATTCAGTTTTATATTTTGCTTCGCAAATTGTCTTGCAAGGTGGCCCCATGGCCAAAGTATGACATTATGTGTTCAGAGTCCCTTAGTCGCAATTTGGTACGCCAGGTTAGGTGAGGCACGGGGTGCTTGTCTCGCTCCTAGGTTCGGGGCGTGACAAACTTGGTATCAGAGCAGTTCTGTCCTAGGGAGTCTACAAGCCGTGTCTAGTAGGGTCTTGTTTATAGATGTGTTGTGCACCACATTATATAAGCAAGGAACTACAGGGCATTTAGGAGTTGGTTACACTTCTTTGAAATCTAAATCGTGCTATAGAACTGAGTTATAGGAAATTTGAATTAAACTTATGTGTTGGTGTTTGCATGCACAGATGACGGTGACTAGGAAGACTACGGCTAGCCAGAGGAGAGATACAGTATTAGGTGAGGGGACCAACAGGGTACCCCCAGTAGATGGGGCCCAGTCTGAGGCTCAAGGGGAGACCCCTACTCAGCCATTACCGGCTCCTCCACCAACTACGGAGATTCCTAGGGAAACCGCACATCCAGTTCCCCCTCCACTTCCATCAGATCAGGACTTAAGGAGTGCGGTGCATTTGTTGACACAGTTGGTAGCTACCCAGCAACATGCTAGGGCATCAGCTAGTGCAGGAACTTCTGAGGGGTCTGGGAGTTCAAGGGTCCGAGAGTTTATTGCTTTGAGTCCCCCAGAGTTCACGGGGACAGATCAGAGGGAGGACCCGCAGGATTTCATAGATCAGCTTCACAGGATCTTTCGTGTTATGCATGCCACGGAGAAAGAGGCAGTTGAGCTAGCTGCTTTTCGACTCCGAGATATAGCCATCCTTTGGTATGAGGGATGGGAGAGGTCCAGGGGACGTGATACACCTCCAGCTATTTGGCAGAATTTTTCAGATGCTTTCCTTGACCAGTACTTACCGCGGGAGATCCGACAGGCTCGAGTCGATCAGTTTCTAGCCCTCAAGCAGGGTAATATGAGTGTTCGAGAGTATAGTCTCCGTTTTGACTCATTGGCCAGATATGCACCATCCATAGTTTCTACTATGCGGGACAGGATTCACAGGTTTATAGCAGGGTTAGCCCCAGAGTTAACCGAGGCATGTGCCACCGCTGCATTGCAGGATAGTCTGGATATCTCTCGGATTCAGGCATTCGCCCAGAATATAGAAAGGGGTAGGCGTCGGCAGTAGGGTACAGAGAGGGCTGAGCAAGGGCAACGTAAGAGGATGAGATTTCCCAGGTCTCAGGAGCAATCTCAGGGTAGTTATAGGACCCAGTACTTCGGACGGCCACCTAGGCCTCCGCCACCTCAGTTACAGGGTTACGGGTATGACCGCTATACTCAGTCAGGACCAGGTGAGAGCTCACGGGCGTCGGGTTTGCAGCGACAACGAGGTTCTGCGCAGACATGGTCATTTCCTCCGCGGTGTGACATCTGTGGTAGAGGACACTTGGGTCAATGCCGAGCAGGTTCTGATGCTTGTTATACATGTGGGCGTCCGGGGCATATGATGCGAGATTGCCCAAATAGAGATTCTGGGGGAATGGCACAACCAGCGAGTTCAGCAACAGGATCATCTATGTCCGTGCATCCTTCAAGGCGTGAGTCTCAGTCTTCGGCTGGTAGAGGTCGAGGCAGAGGTAGAGGTTCCAGTTCAAGTGGTAATCAGAACCGTATCTATGCTTTAGCGGGTCGACAGGACCAGGAGTCTTCACCAGACGTTGTGACAGGTATATTAACCATTTTCTCTCACGATGCTTATGCTTTGATAGACCCAGGATCTACTTTATCGTATATTACCCCATTTGTCGCGAGGAAGTTTGGTATAGTGCCTGAAATACTAAGTGATCCTTTTGCGGTATCTACACCGGTCGGAGAATCGATTATTGCTAGACGGGTTTACCGAGGTTGTACGGTGACAATTTGTAGTCGTCAGACCTCAGCTGACCTAGTTGAGCTAGAGATGATGGACTTTGATGCTATCATGGGCATGGACTGGTTGGCAGCTTGCTATGCCACAGTTGATTGCCGAGCAAAGGTAGCCAAATTTCATTTTCCGGGTGAGCCAGTCCTTGAATGGGTAGGTAATACACCAACACCCAGAGGTAGGTTTATTTCCTATCTGAAGGCGAGGAAAATGATCGCAAAAGGGTGCATTTATCATATTGTGCGAGTTAGAGATGCAGATGCTGAGATACCTACACTTCAGTCTATTCCCATAGTCAAAGAGTATGCAGATGTGTTTCCAGATGAGCTTCCAGGTATTCCTCCAGAGCGAGAGATTGATATTAGCATCGATTTGCTTCCAGGAACTCAACCAATATCCGTCCCTCCGTATAGAATGGCACCTGCCGAATTGAAGGAGTTGAAGGAGCAGTTAAAAGATTTGCTGGAGAAAGGTTACATTAGGCTCAGTACCTCACCTTGGGGTGCACCGGTACTATTTGTGCGGAAGAAAGACGGCTCGCTGAGGATGTGTATCGATTATAGGCAGTTGAACAAGGTAACTATTAAGAATAAGTATCCACTTCCAAGGATCGATGACTTGTTTGATCAGTTGCAGGGAGCTAGATGCTTTTTCAAGATTGATTTGAGGTCGGGGTACCACCAGGTCAGAGTTCGGGAAAAAGATATTCCGAAGACAGCCTTTAGGACCCGATATGGCCACTTCGAGTTCCTTGTCATGTCCTCCGGGTTGACTAATGCACCCGCTGTATTTATGGACTTGATGAATAGCCTATTCCGGCCATTTTTAGATCTGTTAGTGATAGTATTTATTGATGATATTCTGGTTTATTCCCGTCCAGAGGATGAGCATGCGGACCACCTGCGAGCGGTACTCCAAACCCTCCGTGATCGTAAGTTGTATGCTAAGTTTTCTAAATGTGAGTTCTGGTTGAAGTCTGTAGCATTCTTGGGGCATATTGTATCAGATGAAGGGATAAAGGTGGACACTCAGAAGATTGAGGCCGTGAAATCTTGGCCTAGACCTACCACTCCGACAGAGGTTCGTAGCTTTCTAGGCTTAGCAGGATACTATCGGAGGTTCGTAGAGGGTTTTTCTTCCCTTTCGGCACCATTGACGAAGTTGACACAGAAAGAAACTAAGTTTCAATGGACAGAGGCTTGTGAGCGGAGCTTCCAAGAGCTTAAGAACAAGTTGACATCAGCTCCAGTTCTAACACTTCCAGAGGGTCTAGAGGGTTATGCCGTGTATTGTGATGCATCAGGTGTCGGGTTAGGATGTGTCCTGATGCAACATGGGAAGGTAATTGCATATGCTTCAAGGCAGTTGAGGAAGCACGAGAGGAATTATCCGACCCACGACCTCGAGTTAGCTGCGGTTGTCCATGCACTTAAGATATGGCGGCATTATTTATATGGTGTTCATGTTGATATATTTACTGATCATAAAAGCCTACAATATATTTTCAAGCAGAAAGAGTTGAATTTGCGACAGAGGCGATGGCTTGAGTTATTGAAAGATTACGATGTTAACATTCTCTACCATCCAGGGAAAGCTAATGTTGTAGCAGATGCCTTAAGTCGCCGATCTATGGGTAGCTTAGCACATGTAGAGCCCGAGAAAAGACAATTAGCTAGAGAGATTCATCAATTGGCTTCGTTGGGGGTTCGGTTAGTAGATTCTGAGGATGGTGGAGTTGTAATCCAAAACACTGCAAAATCATCCCTCATAGCTGAAGTCAAGGAAAGGCAGTACGAGGACCCAGAGTTGGTCGAGTTGAGAGAGCGAGTTCCGCAGCAGAAGAAGCCATTGTTAGAGCTCAAGGGAGATGGGGTTCTCAGATACAAGGGTCGTTTGTGTGTTCCAGATGTAGCAGGGCTACGAGACAGGATTATGTCAGAGGCAAATTGCTGCTATTTATAAAGATTGGCCATGTGTGGCATGCATAGTATGTTTCTGGCTACGTGCAGGTTGGTTTTAACCTAGTGTACGAAGGATACTCTGGAAAAAGTTTCCAAAGTCTCCAAGAGTAAACATTCGAGGACGAATGTTCCCAAGGGGGAGTGATGTTACACCCTATATTTTCGTATGTAAAAAATGCGTCGTAAGCAAACTAATGTAGGACAAAAAAATGAGATAATATTTAAAAGTATATAAAGTAAGTTAATCATGTTACCTCTGAGGTTACAAATATTGAAGATCATGAACAACAAGTACAAAGAGGGTTGGATAGTTCAGAAGCTAAAGCAATTGAAGAAAATAATGTTTCGTCGAAAGTCGACAAGTTGGGAATGTTATAACATATACCTTTGGGGTGAGACTAGGGTGCTTAACATGATAAGGAGATTATGTTATGATTTATATTAGTCGTATGACATCCGTGTGTTATGTTTTGAAGTCAAGAGAGTTGTGGAACAAAAGTCGATGAAAGTCATCACAAGTTACATTCATAAGTTTTACTGAAACTTTGGGTCAAATGTAACTGCAATTTTCTCCCAATATACTTAGAGTTATGGTGTGTTCCACACATCAAATTAAAGATCTATGAGTCTATTTTCCAACTCATTAAACCATTTGTCAATACGACATTGGAGTAGAGAGATATGTGCATTATTGCGATACTGCGCAAGCTGCTAGGTGACAAGTAGGTGTGTCACCTACTTGCTTAAATGAAAGCCCAAAAATGGGCCATTTCGGGTCGTCCAAAGAGGCCTTTTAAGGGCCTATTTTCTTCATATATTAGACTTAAAATAGAGCATAATAACCAGACATAAGCTCTGCAAAGAATCCTCCCAAATATTTCCCACAAACCCTAATTGATTTTCTCTCCCTTTCAAGTTCCAATTGGAGGTAAAACTTAGAGTTTGAAGAACCAAGATAGGAGCTGAGTTATCCAACAAATAAGGTGAGTTTACTGCTCTCTTTCATCCATTTTTTCTGCTGTAAATTCATGGTAAGTCGTTCTATACTTGTAAGAACTCACGGGATGGTGATCGGAAGCCGTGAGTTCGAGTTATTCACTTGTAGCGGACTGTTTTGTGGACTGTTTTATGTTGCTGTTGGGCTGCGTGTTTTATTACTATTTTGTGGAGTTTTGGAGGAGGAAGGGGGTTTATAAACACCATATAAATGTAGGGTGGTTGGCTGGTCGTTCGTCATAACATTTTCGGGTCGTTTGACACTACTACGGTGGTCGTTTTGTGTACGAAGAGATTGGGGTGTGTTGGGCTGTTTTGTAGTATTTGATGGTGTATATAGGGCTGGAAAATGATGTATATATGTTGTTATTGTTCTGTCCTTGTATTGTTGGTGTTATCTTGAAGTTGGAGGAAGGGCATATTATAGGGGAGATGCTGCCCGTTTTAATACAAAATAGGTTTGTCGTTCGTTGTGCGATAGTTGTACCTTTCGTAACTTAACGATAGTATTATTATCATTCTTGTAGATTAAGGTGCGAAGAGGTGAGTTCAACTTGGTGATTGAAAAGATTGTGATAAGGTATGTTAAGGCTAAGCCTTCCTTCATTTTGGCATGATCTCGTAGCTACATGTGTTAGTAATGAGACAAAAAGAGAAGTTCATATTCATGAATTTATTCACACTATTCTAGTCTCATAAGTTACAATATTATTCCTTATCGAGACTCTATATTCAATTTTAGTATTGTCTTCTTTCAGTCAAGAGAGCAGCAAGCCTATATATACAGTATTACAGTATTTTCATTACCATCGAGCTATAATCGATGGGCAGGCCCCTATTGGGCAACCTCTGATCAGATGGAAAGTTATATACCGAGCCTACTGTGGCCGAGCGCCTATGAGCGAGCCCAGCATGGCCGAGATACATAGCCTAGTATGGCCGAGCGCCTATGAGCGAGCCTACTATGGCAGAGCAGTTATATATATACCGAGCCTTATAAGGCCGTACAATTATTTTACTTACTATATTGAAGGAGTTGAGTCAGTATCAGCAGGTAAGTATATCTCCAGATCATCTTTGACTCCCAGTTAATTTCAGTTATCATATTATCAGTTCAGTTTCAACTTTCAGTTATGTTATCGCCTTACATACTCGGTACATTATTTCGTACTGACGTCCCTTTTTTGGGGGCGCTGCATTTCATGCGTGCAGGTTCAGACAGACAGACGGGTAGACCTCCTCAGTATGTGTTTTCCGAGTTCTGCCTGATCGGTAAGCTCCACGTCTTTCGGAGTTGCCAGGACTAGAGTTTTGTGTACATCTTATGTATATCTGTATATATGTTATGGGTAGGTCGGGGCCCTGTTCCGATCACAGTACATCTATCAGTAGAGGCTTGTAGGCATATCCTGTTGGTTAGTGCAGTATGTTGGGTTTGTATAAATTGGTGGTTTGTCAGCTGTAGTAGCTATGACGGCCTTGTCGGCCTAGCTTTATATTGATATTTAGTTAGTGCTAGTTTCCATTCAGTTTTATATTTTGCTTCGCAAATTGTCTTGCAAGGTGGCCCCATGGCCAAAGTATGACATTATGTGTTCAGAGTCCCTTAGTCGCAATTTGGTACGCCAGGTTAGGTGAGGCACGGGGTGCTTGTCTCGCTCCTAGGTTCGGGGCGTGACAGTTTTATGCTTTTCCGAACTCACGGGACGGTGATCGGAAGCCGTGAGTTCGAGTTATTCACTTGTAGCGGACTGTTTTGTGGACTGTTTTGTGTTGCTGTTGGGCTGCGTGTTTTACTACTATTTTGTGGAGTTTTGGACGAGGAAGGGGGTTTATAAACACCATATAAATGTAGGGTGGTTGGCTGGTCATTCGTCATAATATTTTCGGGTCGTTTGACACTACTACGGTGGTCGTTTTGTGTACGAAGAGATTGGGGTGTATTGGGCTGTTTTGTAGTATTTGATGGTGTATATAGGGCTGGAAAATGATGTATATATGTTGTTATTGTTCTGTTCTTGTATTGTTGGTGTTATCTTGAATTTGGAGGAAGTAAGGATTATAGGGGAGATGCTGCCCGTTTTAATACAAAATAGGTTTGTCGTTCGTTGTGCGATAGTTGTACCTTTCGTAACTTAACGATAGTATTATTATCATTCTTGTAGATTAAGGTGCGAAGAGGTGAGTTCAACTTGGTGATTGGAAAGATTGTGATAAGGTATGTTAAGGCTAAGCCTTCCTTCATTTTGGCATGATCTCGTAGCTATATGTGTTAGTAATGAGACAAAAAGAGAAGTTCATATTCATGAATTTATTCACACTATTCTAGTCTCATAAGTTACAATATTATTCCTTATCGAGACTCTATATTCAATTTTAGTATTGTCTTCTTCCAGTCAAGAGAGCAGCAAGCCTATATATACAGTATTACAGTATTTTCATTACCATCGAGCTATAATCGATGGGCAGGCCCCTATTGGGCAACCTCTGATCAAATGGAAAGTTATATACCGAGCCTACTGTGGCCGAGCGCCTATGAGCGAGCCCAGCATGGTCGAGATACATAGCCTAGTATGGCCGAGCACCTATGAGCGAGCCTACTACGGCAGAGCAGTTATATATACCGAGCCTTATAAGGCCGGATAATTATTTTACTTACTATATTGAAGGAGTTGAGTCAGTATCAACAGGTAAGTATATCTCCAGATCATCTTTGACTCCCAATTACTTTCAGTTATTATATTATCAGTTCAATTTCAACTTTCAGTTATGTTATCGCCTTATATACTCGGTACATTATTTTGTACTGACGTCCCTTTTCCGGGGACGCTGCATTTCATGCATGCAGGTTCAGATAGAAAGACGGGTATACCTCCTCAGTAGGTGTTTCCAGAGTTCAGCCTGATCGGTAAGCTCCATGTCTTTCGAAGTTGCCAGGTCTAGAGTTTTTGTGTACATCTTATGTATATCTGTATATATGTTATGGGTAGGTCGGGGCCCTGTTCCGATCATAGTACATCTATCAGTAGAGGCTTGTAGACATATCCTGTTGGTTAGTGCAGTATGTTGAGTTTGTAGGCCTGGTATGTATAATTTGGTGGTTTGTCAGCTGTAGTAGCTATGATGGCCTTTTCAGCCTAGCTTTATATTGATGTTTAGTTAGCGCTAGTTTCCATTCAGTTTTATATTTTGCTTTGAAAATTGTCTTGCAAGGTGGCCCCATGGCCAAAGTATGACATTATATGTTCAGAGTCCCTTAGTCGCAATTTGGTACGCCAGGTTAGGTGAGGCACCGGGTGCTTGTCTCGCTCCTATGTTCGGGGCGTGACAACCTAGCATCAGGTTTTGATATGCAACGAAAGATTCGAATCACGAGGCTATGAATACAAGTCTCGAATTGCTAGATGAAAAATGGGAAAGCGCCCTCGTTCGAATGGTCGCACAGAAGCAACAGATCGATAGGTATTACAACCGAAGAGCCAATTTTCGACATTTTAGAACTGGGGACTTAGTACTGAGAAAAGTCACCCTTAATACTCGAGACCCAAAAGAAGGAAATCTCGGCCCAAATTGGGAGGGACCGTATCAGATCCTCGATATCGTCGGAAAAGGATCTTACAAACTCGCCACGATGAATGGCGAACAATTGTCAAATAATTGGAACGTGTCACTCCTCAAACGATATTATTGCTAAGGTATGACCTTCTTAGTTTTCATTAAAATTTTATGCTAACCAATTACAGGCGTTCTATCGGAGCATCCTTCAACATGAAGTCCTTAGGTCTGAAAGCACGCGTTGCACTCTTTTTTCCTTCGACCGAATTTTGTCCCAAATGGATTTTTCCGGCATGGTTTTTAACGAGACAACTATTGTTTGTGCTAACTTAGAGCAATTAAACAGTATCCGAGGCTCCTTTATAATCAACCTCGAATATTGGGGGGCATCACCCTCGGATAGCTACAAGGAAAATACTTCGTGTCGATAGAGTCTCGATAGGTAAATTTTGTAGAGGACCAAATGGTCAAATGAACCGTGTCCATGTAGATTACTCGAGCCCTAAATGGAAAAGCATGTACGCATGTATAATCTATTGGAAGAAGTATTTTTTCCTTACCAGATGCTCCATGCTTTAGAAAAATTTATACTTTACAATTTCATACATGATCTATGGTGGAAACTGGCTCAAGGGCCGATCACAACTAAAGTTCAAACAATTTACTCGATACTCGGGGACTATCGCCCAAAATATCGACACGATCAATTCACTAAACCTCGAGATCGTAAGACCTTAAAAAGGCAATCTTTAATTTTATAGGCCACGGCCACCCCACTCGGGGACTGATACTTCAAACAAGTTTGAAGTATAACAGGGGAACAAGCCCAAAAGGCGAATCCCAAGTTAAAGGCTACGGCCAAATCAACACGGTTCGGAGACGTCCGATTTCCATTATTAAACAGGCCTTCGAATATTTTCACAAACCGGTTAAAAAGGAAACCCTCGGCTAAAATTCTAAGGGTCTCGATAATATTGACCCTCGAAAACCTTAATGGATACAAAGACGTTCGAACTCTCAAAGAAACCCAATATTTTATGCTAAGGCATTACGAAACAAAGGGTCTCGATAATATCAACCCTTGAAAATCCTAATGGGTACGGAACCATTCGAATTCTCGAGAAAATCCTTTATTTCGTGTTAAGGAATGACATAATTTATATGATTAAATGATAAACTTTTCAAGCCGAAAAAGGGAGAAAGCCATTCTTTTTGCCATGGACATATCGGCCTAATTCAAGCGCCTAAAGGGCCAATTTATTTTTGAGTTCAAAGAAATCATCCTCACTCAATTAAAATCTAAGGGTCACCCTATTCCGAGTTCGAGCAAGTACTTACTCGATTATAAAAACTACACTAGTTCGGTTTCGATCAAAATGCCTAAGCCTCAAACTTATGAACAAAACTTTCACAAGGCATAAAAGAAATAAAGACAAGTCATAAATGAAAGAAATCTTTATATATATGAATATTTACAAGGTCCGATCGGGATCCTATACAAAATATCAAAAGTGTAAAATCCTAAGGTTCTTGATATCCTCCAGGGGCAACTTCTTCTACATCGAGGTCCTCCCCATTCTCGGACCCGCTCTTGCTGCCATCATCATCATCATCATCGGAAAAGGCCAGTGTTCCATCTTTGGCTTCATTCTCTGTAGCCTTTGCTATCTCGTTGGTAAGATCGAAACCTCGAGCGTGAATCTCCTCAAGGTTTTCCCTCCGAGATTGGCATTTGGTGAGTTTAGCAATCCAATATACTCGAGTTTGAGCAGTCTCGGATGCCTCTCTCGCTTGGACTTGAGCGGCTTCACCATCGGCCCGATAGATGGCCACGATCGCATCTGCCTCAGACATTTCATTTTCGGCTTTAGATTTGGCCTTGGCAAGTTCGGAATCCAACCGAGCCTCGAGCTCCTCTATTTTCCTTGCTTGAGCTGAGCTCTTCTCCTTCGTGCCTTGATATTAACTTTTGGCCGATGATAATTGGGCTCGAGCAGTCTCTTTTTCTACAGCAAAGCGGTCCATACCTTCTTTTCACCCCAAGGACTCCGCCTTTATCATGTCGACCTCCTCACGGAACTGCTCGATCCTTTCAATCTTCTGCTGCAGCTGTGAGATTGAAATGTTAGCCACCGTTCCCGAATCGAGCCCATGAGCTTTTAATATTTTCATTACCTGCTCGATCAAGTCTATATGATCATGGTAAGCCTTGGCCAACACGGCTCGAAGAGCTTTGATCTCTTCTTCTTTTTTCCCACTAAGAAGTTTGAGGGCATTTATCTCCTCCGAAAGCCCTCGGAAGTCAGCCTCACATCGGCTCAGCTCTGCCCGAGACTTTGAAAATGCCTCCTGATGAAGAGCTAAAGCCTATATGGAAAAGAGAAAAAGTTAGGTAGAAAATGGAAGAATATGACATCAACAAAGGGAATCAAGACTTACCCGATTTAGGGCTCGTTGAGCCTCGAAGAAAAGACCCGATGCGTTACTCGGCATCCTCGATACCAGTAAACAAATCATGAAAGGGGTCCTCTCCCTCATGAGCTCCTTCTACCTCGAGGGTCCCCAAAGCTCGGGCTTCCCAAATCACCCCTTCGAAAAGATCAGGGAGAGTGGGTGAGTCTCCGATTATTATTGCCCCAAATGAGTCACTTGGGGCATTCTCCTTAGTTTGAAGAGCTTCAGGGCCGGTCCCTTCAAATATACCCACCGTTTGTTCACTTTGGTGGGAGGCATCCTTGATCTCCAACGACTCGAGGACTTTGCCCGAGTGCTTCTCTGATACCCCCTCAGTTCGAGGCGGAGCCTTATCAACCACCATCGATCTAGCTGTCTTTGGGGCATCGATGGTTTTCTTCACTCGGGCCACCAGTATGAAGCCGTCTTTTTCTTCTTCTTCGTCTTCATCCCTTAGACACTGAACAGATTCTTCGGTCAGAGGGATGGTGTTCTTCCTCGGCTTACGAGTCATCCTTGTCTTAAGTTTTGGGTCCTCGAAAGCCGAGGCCCTTTTTCTCTTGTTGTCCTTTGCCGATTTCTGAACCGGGGCTGAAGTCTCTTCCTCACCAGATGGGGGCCTCATGACCGCATCTTTGCCCAGGCCTACACATAAGAAAATTGGTTAAGTATAAGAAAGACATTTTGATCGAATCATCAAAGACATGGGAAAGGGGCTTACCATGAGTTTTGGCCTCCCATCGGCCCTTTGATAAATCGTGACATGAGCGCTCAGCATATGTAGAGATCGAGGCCAGGTCCGGAACCCAGCTCTTGAGGTTAGGAATTTCACCGGGCATCCAAGCGACCGCTACATCACGGAAAAGGATATCGATAAGAAGAAGCAAAGGGGCAAAACAATAAATAAGAACTAACAATGGGATTATACTTATGCTTCATATTCCATTTCTCAGGTAATGGCATCTTCTCGGCCGGGATTAGGTCGGAAGTCCTCACTTGAACGAATCGGCCTATCCAGCCTAGGTCCTTGTCCTTATCCATCCTGGCATTGGAGTTTTATTAACCCGCCTCGATAGAGGCGGGGGCTGTATAACCTGATGAGGTGGTCAAGGGTGAAATGCATCCCCTTGACTTTGCTTGCGAAGAATCGGAGCAGAATAATAATTCGCCAAAAAGAAAGATGGATTTGGCCTAGGGTTATTTGGTACTGACGACAAAAATTAACGATGACAGGGTCGAGGGAGCCTAGCATGAAAGTGTAAGTGTAAGCATTTAAAAACCCTTCCACATGGGTGGTAATGTCTTCTTCCGGGGCCGGGATCACCACTTATTTGCCTTTCCAGTTGCAGTCTTTCCTTACCTGCTTAAGGTACCCTTCATTTATCGAGCATATGTACCTCGACACTGGCTCACATCGACCAAGAATCGATGAGGCTTTATCGGTTTTGAAGTCAAAAGTGATAACACCCCCCCCTCCCCGGGAACACACTCTTCAGGTCGTGGCTCCACCGATGTTTTGTCGCCGGCCGGCCGCGATGAAGAAGCGTTTTCCTTTTGTGGAACATTCTTTGATGTTTTTGCCATTTTTGTATGGATTTGAAGTTAAAAATAGATGAAGATGATAATATTTGGTGTTTTGAGAAAATGGTAGCAATGAAAATCGTGGATTTGCAGATGAAGAAGTTAGAAGATATAAAAAGCTTTGGATATTACGAATTTGAAAGTAAAAGTTTGAAATGGTGGAGAGATGGCCTATTTATAAATTTCACAATGACGGTTCAATATTGGCAATGGCCGACCATTGACTGATGCGCATCTAATACCTAGGAAACTGTATAGACAGGACGTTTCAGTCACTTCTGTCGCTTAAGTCACAAGGATGGTGTCATGACAGATCGAGGTATAAAATCGAAGGCTCAATTAATTTTTTGTCATTACAGTCCAAAAAATTGGGGGGATTATCTGTATACGGTTAAAACCGGACCCACCCAATTTTGCTTTTTGACTGAGACCGTGAATTTGCATCAAAGGACGACTCTGAAGTGGATCGGATCGAGGTATGAAGACAAGGTACCGAGATCGAGATTCGAGGCACCTTCCAAGATCAAGACCGACAGCAATCGAGACCAAACGAGACAGGCATCGAGCAATACCGAAGATAGCGTAATAATGGAAAAGCGAGATATCTGCGATTGGTCGAAGATCATGGCGGAAATCTCGGAACGGATCTCAGAAACGAGACTAGCCGTGAGTCCAATGCAATTGCACCTGACTCTAATTCCGATGATGCCCTCGATGAAGGGAAATGGGGGAAGGTTGCAAAGGATGGGAAAGAGAGGACCAAGAAAAATGTGGTCTGGGAAGATAGATTCTTAAGATACAATGCCTTTATTGATTCAAAAAGGGATGGAAAGAAAGGTCCCTAACTCATTTGAAATAATTCCTCACAAAAGGTCTAGACAAGTACAATCTGACAGTCCTAGAGCAGTTTACTAAAAGAAAATGCTAGATATAGTTCACTGAAGAGGTGGTTAATGTTAAAGAGCATCTTGTCCGGGAGTTATGCCAACACAATTCACATTGTCAAAGGGACCAAGGTTACCAAAGTGCATAACCTCAAGGTTAAATTTGATCAGAGAACATCGAATGCATATATGAGACATGATTATATTGAGCCAAAGAAGTACCTGGCCAAGCTAGCTGAGAAGCAGGAAGTCCGACCTTTGCTTGATGAGATTCTTGCACCAAGGTTGTAATGACCCGACCAGTCATTTTGAGTATTTGCATTCCGTTCAGGCGTTTGAAGTCTTGAGTATCTTCATATGATGTATTATGACTTGTGTGTATCGTGGGTGTTGCTTTTCAGGTGATTCAAAATTGATTTGGAAGAATGATTCTCAACTAGGAAGCTTTAGGTTGGAAGATTGATCATGTTTGACTTTTAGGTATTTGACCTTGGATCGGAGTTTTGATGGTTCCATTAGGTCTGGATGGTGATTTTAGACTTGGGTGTATGCCCAGATTTGCATTAGATATTTTTAGAAGGTTACGGCACCAATTGGCGAAAGTTGGCAATTTAAAGGTTAGGAATGTTCATAAGTTTTGATGTTGTTATGTGTGATTTGAGGCCTCGAGTAGGTCCATGTTATGTTACGGTACTTTTTGGTATATTCAGGAGGGGTCCCAAGAGGCTCGGGTGAGCTTCGGACGTGGTTCGGATCATTTTTGGTCATGTTGGAAGTTCTGGTGTTGGTTCTTCGCACCTGCGCATATCTGGCCGCAGGTGTGGACGCGCTTACACAATGAATTTATCGCTTCTGCGAAGAGGAGGTGTTTTGGTGAGTCCCACTCCTGCGGATGTATAAGCGTAGATGCGCAAGCGCTTCTGCGGGGTCATGGTCGCTTCTGCAAGAATGGGTGTGAGCTGGGTGTCCGCTCCTACGATGGCTCAGGTTCTTCCATGGAGTCGTAGGTGCGGAAGATGCTCCGCAAGTGCGGTCTTGGTTCTTTAAGTTGTAGTCGCAGATGCAACGTGTTGGCTCATAAATGCAAGGCCGCAGGTGCGGCATTTGTGTCCGCAAATGCAAAGAGGCATGGGCAAAAGCATATATTTCGAGGGTTTGTTGATTTATTCACATCTTGAGTTGGGGAATTCGGATTGACACGATTTTTGAGGAAATTTTCACCACATTGTTTGGGGTAAGTGTTCTCTACTCGGTTTTGATTATATTTCATGAACCTATCTTCATTTTTGGCATTTGGATTATGAATTTCGAAGAGAAGTTTGGGGGTTTTGTCTAAAATTTCATAAAGTGAATATTTGAGTTTTGAACATCGATTCAGAGTCGGATTTGAATGAAACTTGTATTGTTGGACTCGTAATTGAATGCATTATCGAATTTTGTGAGTTTTGCTGGGTTCTGAGGTGCGAGACCGGGTTTGACTTTTTGGTTGACTTTTGGCTTTTGATTAAAGATTCCACCTTTATTGATTGGGTTTGTTTTCTTTAGCATCATTTGATGTTCTTGAATTTCTTTTGGCTAGTTTTGAGTCGTTCAGAGGTCGGTATGCGCGGGGTGGTATTTATAGAATATTGTTTGGCTTGCTCGGTATTAGATTCGACTTTTTCGAGGTAAGTAACACTTCTAAACTTGGTGCTGAGGGCATGAATTCCCAAACTACGTGTTATGTGGTTGGTGTTGAGATGACGCACATGCTAGGTGATGGGCGTGTGGGCGTGCACCATAGTAATTGTGACTCAGTTGATTATGTGGATCTGTGTAGTTATCTAATCTTGTTAATATTCATGTATTCTCCATGTATTAGAGGAATTGAGCTGTGATTCATGTTAGAAATCATGTTTAGGCTATATGTTAGTACTGTTGGGACCCACAGAGGTCATTTTTGTTCTTGAGTTATTTGCTTAAATTGCAGTTATGTACTTAGTCGCATTCATTATTTGCATATCATATCTCAGTCTCTGTTATCATTTATTGTTACATCGTGTATCATTGTTTTGGGCTGATTGGCATGAGTTTTGTGAGCCCGAGAGACTGGAGAGATTGATGACTAAGTGAGGCTGAGGGCCTGATTATGAGTGATATTTATGGGATCCGGTTGCCCGTCGCAGCAGACTTTATTGATTCATGATGGGATCGGGATGCACGCCGCAGCATGCCATGATTGGCTTATATTAGTGCTTGGGCAGGATCCGCCCCTATGGAGTCTGACATACCAGCAGCGAGCGCATTCACTGAGTGTTGAGTGCCGAGTG